>NW_006763154.1:171843-222365 GCF_000264905.1 Stereum hirsutum FP-91666 SS1
ACCTCGGACATCGGACGGTGACGATGTTTTCTCCATGGTCTACAGACATGTGGCGAGGGCTCGAGGTTCCATTGCAGAGCTAAAGCGGACGGCCGAAACCCGTTTCGAAACTCTGGTTGAGAGGAACAAGCGCCTGTTCGTCAGGCTAAATGAACGGGGGGCCCGCTACCCCCCGAGGTTTCCATTCTACCTTGCAGTCGACGAAGTCGAAGCCCCCACTTCCCCCAATTTGTTGAGCGGTCGTCGTCCGGCCTGTTCACGGCTTGGTGTCAGTGCCTTGTTTTATGGATTTGATACCCCATGAGGCCCTTTCTCATATCGTGTGCGTATCTTCCTTCATCCTCCGTCTCGTGTCTTTTGCCTACTATCCTGACCCCGCCATTGTCTTGTTAGTTGTCGCTATTCGCAGCCCGGAGTTCGACTTTATCGGATGTACCTGGCCTCTACGTCTCCCGGACACCGCCTCGGTAAAGGACACCGCAAGAGTCGCTTGCAGCCCTGAGACACAACCGCCATCCGTAGTCCTCTCATGCTTCGCCTTGTTGCCTACCTCCTGGGCGACGATCCCGCACCACTTTAGGTTAGTGGTTGCGAGGAGGTCTCAGGCGTTCCCAGCCGATGGACATCTCAAGACCCACGCCCCAACCCAGACCGTCACCATCTCGAACAAGCCTGCGTTGCGTTTACACAGGTCATCATCTTCGCGGATCAGGCGGTGTTGGGGAGCGTTCTCCGCTCAGACAATCAGTATGATTTGTCCATACAGAGCTCACATCGTGCGGTCGGTTCTTCCTCTCGCGTCCTGTGACTCCGTCAACCAACTCGCCGATTTCTTTCGCTTTTGCAGTGGGACTGAAGTTCACTGTTCCCTTTGAATCACTCTCCTCCTACCAGATGCACGACCATGTCCTGGCACAGTCCATCTACAGCGATCGGCTGTGTCCAGCGCGTTACCTATTCACGCCTGTGGTCTACGTATCCGTACTGGTGAATCTTTCTACCACCACCATCTTTTCTTGTGTTTTGCTCCTGTTCTCGTTTCGCGACTCTTTTTTCTTTGACCATGTCCTGGCACAGTCCATCTACAGCGATCGGCTGCTGTCCAGCGTGTTGCATTTGAACACCTGTGGTCAATGTACGTATATTACTCGCATCACCTGCCTTCTCGTATCTTTGTTTCATTTTCGTGGTTCTTCTTCTCGTCGTTTTTTTTGATCTGCATTCACATCCTTTCGGAGTACTTTGTTGATACCATGTCCTGGCGCAGTCCATCTACCTCGATCGGCTGACGTCCAGCGTGTTGTCCTTTTATCACCTGTGGTCAATGTACCTGTACTACTCGCCTTCTCCCCCTTTTTTTGTCTTGTTCTCTCTCATGTTCTCTTCTTTCGTGATTTCTTTGCTACCCTTCCGCATTCAATTATTTCCTGTATCGATGTCGGATCCCTGTATTATCACATCCTGGCGCAGTCCATCTACAACGATTGGCTGACGTCCAGCGTGATATCCTTTCAACGCATGTAATTTGAGTACCTATATCCATACATCCGTCCTCGAGTCCTCATTTCTTCTACTCTTCCTTGCTTTTGTTTCGGGAACACACACCTACAAGTCTTGTAATTCATCTTACCGCCCGTGCGGTCCCACTGTTTCTTTGCTCTCGGGCTCAGGCTGTCCGCTGTCTCGTCCTCCGTAGACCTTGAGCGAACACACGCCGAAGCTTCTGCTACTGTCCAGTAGATTCCTCCGAGAATTGGACACATTGCTACGGAACATCAGTTTGGCAATCAATACGGTGTTCAATCGCTGGCGTCCTCCAGTACAGATGCATTCGTCGTGAAAGCATGCGATGAGATCGCGGGCGCATAATATTTGTTCCGATCCAGGCGTAGTGATTCTCTGCAGACGTTCACGAAACAATTTCGTGATTTCCTGCTATTCCGCAGCCTGAACACCCAGAGAGGACGTTGGGAGAGCACAACGACAAACTCGGAGGAACAACATTTTCTGTGCTGGACAGGGAAAGCTAGGTCCTGTTATCGTTATGCACTCCCCGAGAACGGCAACGCCTCTCGCGACGTGATCGACATGACGTGTGAACTGGGTCCGCAAACGCAGACAAAGCCCTATCTATAGCAGGGCAGACAACAGGAAGCGCACTTGGAGGCGCTGTCCACGATAGACTGAGTACTCTAGTAGAGAAACGTTGCAGCTCTCCCTTAGGAGTCGCATGTGAAAGCCTGACATGCGCACGTACAGGCCACAGCGCTGCAGCTCGAATGCATGCCGGAGAACTCGTGCTCTCGAAGGAGATCGAGTGAGCTTGAAGATGGTATCCACGCCGGAATGTCATCTACGCTGGAGAGAACTTTGTCGTACAGGTCTCCGAATATGACCGAATCCTCAGAACCTGTAGAGGAAGACACTTCATGAAGACGGTGAGACAAGGTAAACCTATGCTCGATACGTCTAGGTATCTTACGCCTATCGGGTTCGCGACCACTCGCAGGTGCACTTTCGAGTAAAGACTTCCAACAAGATAGAGCTCAATCATGAACCCAAGCTCTAGAGAACGTTCAAGGATCCGCGTCCCTGAAGCCGACGTCCTCAGGAGCACGCAACCACATTCCCTCACGGATGTACACCTCGACGTAAGCTGCTTCCCCGAGTACTTTGAAGACACCGGCGAGTGTGACACCTATGCCGTATAGCTGCAACATATGGTACCGTTTCGGCATCGGGGCCCATCAAGGTGTTTAGTAATTAGCCTGAGGGCTTTAGATGAGCGTACGTCCAGCGGTTCCAGAAAGAAACGCAGGCATACATGTTGATGACCTGCCCGAATGCAGTGATGGAAAAAGACAGCCTCCGTTGCGGTTGCGGAGGCTCTTCTCCACTGAGGGGTCGATGGCGACGGCGACATTGGACGACTCAGGTCGAACTTCTTCGGACGGCTTGAGCATACGCGACGTAAAGCGCGACGGGCAGACTTGGGCCCGGACTCAGTGAACGAAGTCGAGAATGCCTGTATACTTATATCGTCAATATAATGTGGAGGGACATGGAAGGCAGACACGTACCCGTTGCCACAGATATCCATCGCTATACCGCTTCTCTTGTTGATGCGTAGTCGTCGCTGCTAATAAAGCAATGTATGTTCGACCCACTGAGAGGAAAAATTAACGTGAGGAATCATAGGCATCGACGACTCCTTGTTGCAACTTACAAGTGAAAGGCGATGTGTGAAAGCACTTGAAGTGCAGGAACCAAGAGTATCTTGAGCTGTCTTGAGCACAATTACTTGAGACACAAAGTCTAGAAGAGAATGAACGGGTAAGTATGATCAGCTATGTGAGCTTCGTTGCACTCGGACGAGTCAGTCGGTGCTCGTACCCGCTCCGGTGTCACCTGGCTGAAAGGGAAAGCAAAGTTGGAAGGACATACCGACATAGTGATATTTCATGGTGAATTCATATTGTCTTGAATCCTATGACAATACTGTGAGTTTTAGAGACCGAAGTTAGACGATTAGTAAGGACGTACCGAATATCCAACCATGACACTAGTTGATCCAACAACCGACACTGACTACTCGCGAGTCCTGAACACGCACGAATCAAGGGGCTCATGAACACAAGTGTAGTTCAACCTAAATGCCAACAGGGTCCCCCTGTACCTTCATAGGAAGGCTAAATGACACCCACTCTAGCGTCCCGCTCCGAGTGATGGATAACACGAGTGAACAGAACCCCGAGATTTGAAGACACGTATATCAAGGAGCAGGGAGTACATAGCGGATAGGTGTCGTGCGACACGGCTCGTCACTTGCGAACAACGAGCAGAACAGACTGAAGTCTCACAGTCCAAGATTGAAGGCTCAGAAGTTGACGGGAGAGAGAAAGAGCAGAGACGAAGAGCCAGAGCATTATGTACCATTTGCATCCCTATTGTTCCGGCCCAGACAATAACACGTCGAAATATTTGTGCCGTGTCGTGATTGGGTGGTACTGCATGGCAAGACAAGACACTGAGACAAAAGACAAGACAAGAGACCAAGCCGGCGCTTATAGCAACAAATCCGAGTCGCAAAGGGCATTCCACAAGCGATCAGGAACAAACTGTCACTGGCACATATTAAGCCTGTCGCTGTCGCCCAGTAACCATTCGAGTACTCAAACCGCGAAACCAAGTGCGTTGTAAGAGCGAGAGGCTGTCTGTGGCAAGTCCGTGATGTCCACGACATTTCCCACGGCCGAGATGCCAGCCACAACATTTTGCAACCCGACTCGCGAGTGGCACCGCGGGCCACATAATCTCGGTTCACGCTGGCGCTGCCAGTGGACTCGGGACTCGTTGCTTTCCTCTTGCCTTCTCGACTTGTAAGCAGTGCGGACGACTTCAAGCTCACTCGTATGCCGAAACGTTATCTACTCGAGGCTGGTGCTCAAGTCCTCGAATGGCTAATCCGGTGCCATCTTCTGAGAGCTCAGTGCGTCAGGTTTGGACCGCATAGCAATTGTATACCGTTCACGCAGAGCAGTATCGTGGTACAGAGGCGCACGTGCTTCAAAAACTAGCTTCACATAAATCATCGATCAACGACCGCCACACTATACTTCACAAATACGGCGTAAAATCCCACTGGAACCTAGTGGCCTTGGAAACATGTTGTGCGGCCCAAGGAATTTGAATATCTCTGTACTTCAGTGATCGTCCTGTCATACTTACTGTAACCAGTCCACCGCGGCCATGTGACACTGATTCAACTAGGTATCACCCAAAAATCCCTTGATCCTATGATGAATAATTGGGTGAGAACGTTGACCGCAAAAAGAAAACGAAATGAGGGTACAGTCACGATGGAGGTAGGCGTAGCAAGGCTGACCGCATGCCCCAATGTAGGTTCTCGACGCCGTCGAGATACCGCCAGGAGTTGGCCAGGAGCCAAGCCCCTTCAAATGTCCAGACAAAGACGTATTTCTCTCGTATTTCTCTCGTGCATCATGGTCTCCGCGAGAAGACTTCGTTGCTTTGACGCGGAAGGACAACGCGGGTCCAATCTGTGCAGAGTCAACATCTGAGATGCAACTGTCGAAGGCACTGAAGCGTTGGCGCCACAGTGTGGCGACAGATCTGCCGAGATCCCTCTGACTTCTGCTGACCTCGAACACGAGTAACGGCCCCCCGTCTCTGAATTGTATATCTGGTAACCGTACAACGATATGGCGAGAGATCGTGTCACGGACATCCCAATTCCCCGGCCAAAGCATCCGATGTCAGTGGCAGTAACGGACCACTGCCCTGTTCGTGACTGACCGGCTATCAGACCAAACGGTATGAACACCGGGGTCTCAGTGTTTTGCCACCGAACGTTTCCGCCGACGACACCAGATGCTTGCCCACAATCGTTTGCTCGCACTGCATCCGGGGAACTCAGGCGCACGATCAGAAATGAAAAAGCGGGGACCTACTATTCGCCTGTGCCACGTCGGCGGCCTGACGTCTTCCTCTCCAAGCTGAGTTTCACGGAGTGAGAAATTGCCATCCTCGTGGTGTGTTGACCACTCCGCGACGCCTGCAGGACGGTGTTACTCCATCTCCGCACTGAGTAACATACAGAATACCACTTACCCTTGCGCAAAATCCTCGCCCGACTCTCTGCGGTAGCAAACCGCCCTGTTCGTTCGAATGTAAGTGGGGCGACTCTAGTAGGAATTTGCTCGAAGATGATAGGTCTGGGGTACGTCTGTGAGACACTCGAAGTTACTGTCCGTGTGCGTGGAGAGGGCCGTTGAATGCATATCAAAGCTATTTTGCGGCTCAGGGAAGATCAGGAGTCTTTCGAAGTTATAAAAGTAAGTGGAGATCGTGTGCAAGCCTGGATGAAGGGCACATAAGTAATCGTACTCACGAGCACCAAATCTGTCAAGGTTGTCTTTCATCACTCTGCTACACTTCTCCGTCAATACTGCACCATTAAGTGCTTCACAATTGTCATGTTGTTCGTTGGCCTGAGTACTTGTGAATCGATCTTGTTACACTTCGTTGAGCCTTCACCCCGAATGCTGCCTTCTGCACTGTCTAGCTGGCAAACCGTCCTACCGAATTTCGAAAGAATGGGATGCAAGCATGATACAATGATAAAGGAGACGAGAAAGTAACAGACAACCTTTGGGGAGTGCACGGCCGAGAAGCGGGCATCGATGGTGGGAGTTGAGAGAACGACGAAGTCTGTGGCAACGCGCCAAAGTTGGACGCGCCGGAAGCAAAGCGGAAGCAAATTGTCCTGCAGGTTCATCTTACGAACGACAACTTTCATCTACCTATTCATTGCTCCTGCCAATCCATACAGTCGTAGCGGTCAGAAGGTCTATGGTACTCTCGTTGTGTCGCACAGTCTTGAAACTTTTGGCTGCTTGTCACTGGTCGAAGTGAGCGCTACCACTGGTGACCACCTGGGGCAAATTTCCGCATCGGTTTGCATCCAGTGATTTCTCATATTCTCAAGCCAGCCGGGAAGTATACAAAACAGCTCTAACAACTCCCTATATAATTTTCCATCCAATATCTCGTAGCGCATCGTACTCCAGCCTGCCAGGTCCGACAACTATAGTAAGATACATCCCTCCGAGTCCATAGCGACTCGGAGGTGTCACCCTTCGCCCAGGCACCCGGCAAAGAGATCGGTTTACCAGCTCGGCACCCCTTGCCTTCTTGTGCAGGCCTCAACCGGCGCACATCAATCAGACCGGGACAGACCACGCTTCGAAGCGTGTTGCGTTCATAGCTTACTGCCGCCGAGCTAGTCCTTCTAAAGTTCGTGGTATGTGATTTAACCTAAACCCAAAGTTTGGTCAGTACAGCTTAATTTGATCGATGAACGACAGAGTCGCTGCGAGATTCGCCGTCATCGGGACATCTCAAGATTGTCAGTACCCAAGACTCTTGCCTCGAAGTTATTCAGTCGGCTCAAGATGACAACTTCGCAGAGGCTTTATGCACATCTCATGTCCTGTTGGTGAGTGTCATCATCATTCATGATTGCCACTTTGTTGGCGACGCAAGGCGGGAGAAAGTCGCGCGCTCGAACCCCAGCACGAAAAGCTTTTCTTCTGCTGGGCTCGGGGCAAAAAGTGGTTTTGAGAAGGTACTCCGCGAACCTACGGTGTCGCAACGTGTATATGACGCATCCCTGTTAACACGCCACGCTAGCTCAATCAGCTTCAGAGAGAGGGTGTCTGGGTGTCTGAGTTCGTCCGGACAGCACAAGACTAGACACCGTGATCCTGGCCTCTTCCATTCCCATGGTATATCCTCTGCCAGTGGACGCTCTTGAATATAAACGAGAGAGCACTGACGAGGGCATGACCACAAGAAGGTAGGGGCTGAGAGAAGGTGCTAATCACAGGCCCCCCGACGTATCCAACAATGCCACATTCGTGCGAACTGCATGGGCCATTCTAAACTAGCACTCGTTACATTGACGAGTGTCCAAGCCCAAAGCACCATCGAACATGTCACATATGATGCATCACCAAATGACGCACCATGAGCTCGACACAGATGCAACAAGGATGACGAAAGGCCTCGAGAATGAGGACGGTGTTATGCAGTATAACTCTGTGGGACCAGAGGCATACGTGCCGCACAACGGTGCTGGGTTGTAGGTCACTGATGAGATGGAGGAAACACGGCGGGATGTGCATGAGAGGCCGTAGGAGAATGGGATGGGGGGACTGGAAAAATTCGACCCTCAGACCTCGGGCCTTTATATTCTACGCAGGGAGCGAGAATTGGAGATGAAGGGGTAGAAAATACCTTGCGTAGCCCAACGGCATGCGTTCTGTCATCGATTATAATCGAGCGCATTTGACTTAGCACCGATTATTCACCCTTCTGTGGGCTGTACAGTCTCTCCAGATGGAGAAAGGTCGACCAGACGTACCCGTCGTTTCCTTTTGTTTCGCTCTCTAACGAGGCACCCTCGATAAAACATCGTGCCGCTCCCAATCTCCAATTCGCTTCTATCCCTTTCTTCCGTTTGAGCCGCTGCTTTCAACTTCCCTATCGTGGCTTCATCGGTTGCCTTTTCGTTTATTCGTACGTTCCAAGGGTGCAGCGAGTCAATCGAGTACGGAGGCGGATAAATGAAAGGGTCCGGTGTAAGCACCAGGTGAGGCGAGAGACGGATGAATTGGTCACGACAAAGACCTCGAGGAAATCTCGTTCTTCAGGGGCCTCACTCTCGAGCTGTCGATGCTTTTGGGGTTGGTCGAGCCAATGGCAGCAATCCTTCAGTTCTTGGTCTCCTCCAGATCCAATGCCCATCCGAAGGTGTGCGAAGCCTCAGATCACTTTAGAAGATTACTTTGCGGTTGTTCGATGGTTCTCAATGGATGGCCTTGAAAGCGTTGGTCACAAAAAGAGAACGAGTCGTGGATCGGCGATTTGGATTGCCACCACCTGCCACCAGACGTCGCTGATTAGAACTCAGACGCTCAGCGCCCTGGGCCTCTCCGCATTCTGCCTTCCGCAACCCTCCTGCCCATCGGCCACGTCCTTTCATATCTTTCTCAATTCCCATCAACCCCCATTTACCTCGTATTGCGAACTAAAACAAGCTCAAACACGCAGATGCGCCTGCCTACAGGCGTATGCTCTTTTCATCGGCTCACCCACACGTCCTTCAGGCGTCTCGACTCCACTATACCTCGTACAGCAACTTTCACTCCACCGGATTTCGGAGCGCCGGCCGCTCCATTTTCCAACCGCTATGTTGTTCATCGTCATCGGTTTTGGGCCGCTGACGCAAATATGTCTTGGAAATGCCCTTACATGTTCACGCGCTGTATCTTACTGTTCGTCCGTCCTGCTCGAAGATAGATGAAGTTCCCCGTCGACCTCCCCTTTGATGATTAATCTTGATCTAGATGCCCTGACTGTTTCCGAAAGATAGAATCGTGCAATGAGGCAAACAGCGTGGAAGGATGCGTATGAATGCTCCAAATCGACCACGGCGAGGGTTTGGAACAGGTCGGATGTCTCACTTGGCCACCACTCATGTAGGTCTGTATTACAGCGAGGCCAGCGAAGTTTGTCTCAACAGCCCCCATATTGCCACCGCCCTCACTCATAACACCACTCTCTTCCCTGGCTCCGTCGAAGACGATCGCCGTTTGGCAATCGTTTTTCAGCGTGTGAAGGTTATATCAGACTTCCAGCTACCCTTCTAGGCTTGAATACCGGGAGCGAAGGCACGGCACAACGAGATTGAAAGCTTGGTTATCGCCCCGCATTGGCACCGTCTCCACACCCTTGCTGCTCTGCTATTCGCCCGGTCATATCCCTCGATGCTTCTGCTGGCGCTCTTCAAGTTTCCGCGGCTGCTTCACCCCACCAGCCAATTTTACAGCGGCTGCAGTCGAAGCTTTCTAAAGGTACTCTGCACAAACACTCACGAAGACATTGCCCTCACCGTACGCAAGTAGGGCACGACTTACACGTAACGAAAGATGTCTGGGAGATTGGAGTGGGCTGCGAATGTTGCGTGAGATTATGGGAGCAGGTGAGTGGACGTACTACCTTCCGGTCTTCCTCTACTGCAACGGCCATGCTCTATAGTCAGCCGCCAAGGAAAATTGCCGTGAGCCCATCAGCTCAAATGGGCGAGAGTTGCAGACTATACCGCCGTTATACTCCAGCAGACACGACCGCGGGTATACCAAGTGCGTTCACACCTGATTTCTTTGCCCATCATATTTTCAGTCTTGTCCCACGCAAACTCCTTGTCTGGCTCTTTCTGGTGGTAAAAAGCTCCGGCGCCGTTCAGCGCGCCAGCATCTACTTGACCTCCGTGTCTGATACGCACTGTTTTCATGGAATGTGGGATGATCGCCGCTGAAACATTCCCTTTTGCCCGAGACCGACGTCGATCTGTCCAAAACGCCCTCCTGCTTGTCACCTTGACAGAGGAAGGCGCCTCTATGCAATGACACATGATCTGTATATATGAGAGATTTGAGCGTAACCTTGTGTGTTGACGTGTGAAGTTCAAGATTTTTTTCGGGAATGAATATCACAGCTCTACTGCGACGATGAAGTGGGCATCCGCGTGCTAGTGCTGTCAGAGTCAGTTGTTATATATATATATCTGTCCAGGCTACCTTCAGCAGTCACAAGCTCGTGTCATGTACGTTGGAGCACTCCCGTCTTCAAGATATAGGAAAGGTCCTCTGAACCAAGACCCCGCTCCGTATATGATCCTCCTATATCTTTCTATAAATATATGTCCCGTATGCACGCAAGCTCTCCATGGTACAGACTCTTACAAACTGCTCCCACACAACCTCACCGTCCGTTAGCAAGTTATCAGATCACCGTCTCGAAGCAGGTTGAGTGGAGCCGCCGCTAAGTCAAGGCAGTATAATCGGGAAACCTCACACTGGCTGGGACCCTCGCCAAAGTATCTGTAACGGTCCCTTGGCATAGACGTCATATCCAATCTTCGACCCGGTCAGCCAGTCGTATGTGTCAAGTATTTACGTTGATTTCGGCCACAACGGGGTCCTTCGATGGAGCCATACAGCACCGTTTTCAGTTCACATCCTTCTGCCATGTTCCCGGAACACAGCGGCGGCAGCAATGAACCTGAAGGCCAAGTAAAGTCGCCTTCACTTGGGCCTCGGAGGCCTACGCTTTGAGTTCTCTCCTGGATTATCGTTGGTTAGTTTTGTCGAGTGTGATAGATTGGGCTCACAAGCCTCATCGAAGATGCCGGCGAAAAAGCACGACAACGGGCTTTCAAGGATCGAAATCTAGTATCAGTGGGATCAGCGGGGAACTCTTGACGCCGGAAGGGGTTATTCAAACGCGACCACCTCATTTTGCCCTCGGGGCGATTTGCGCAACTTCAAGCGTCAAACTTGAATCTCCAAGGGGTTAGCGTTGGTGTCATGCTACCTCGATATCCAGATCACATTGCATAACAGGGCTCGAGACGAAAATAAATCTATACTCGGGTGATTTGGACGTGCAAAGGAAAAGCTTTAGGAAAGCGCAACCTCGCCGCTGTACCCATGTACACCTAAAGCCGAAGCAGGGTTTCTGCTGCTTCTCAAATAATACGTACACTCTTTCACCTTTCGTTCTTATACATAGACCATAAAAAGACACGATTTCCAAGAGTCATCCCAGCGATCAGAACATTCTATCACGCACCCGATGCTGCTTTACTTCGGTGGGGCCACAGATCCACAATCACCGCACCTCCTGACCTCCTCGTCCGACATCCACGTCTGGATGAGGGGCTTCAGTTGCGTCCCGAGGTCAGTGCAATGGAAGGAATCTTCTCTGATGATGGTGGGCTTCGTGTGGCAAGGCTGCCGGCAGTACCAGCGGAGACGGTCTAGAAAGACTGATCAGCGCCATTCGACAAAATTAAGTGGAGAGCCAGATCTAAAAAGAGAATTGGAGATCACAGAGACACCGCGGTGTAGGCGGAAGTCAAAGTGATACCAGGTAGGGAGGACAACAGCGAGGACGGGGAACGACGATGTGGCGAGAGACGTACCCGTGGCATCAGCTGGCCTGACCCTCTCGATCACGATACCGATTGTATCGGAAAACCTCACGGGATTGTGGGGCGTATTAGCTATATATTTCAAAAGTTGCAGACATGATACAGTTTGGGACGACGTCATCAAGTGGGTTTGAGAGCTCGATAGGGTGCGATAAAACTGAAGCTCGTACCTGGTAGGAGAAACATCTCTCCCTCTCCAATCTCGATATCCTTGAATTCATCCCCATCGACAACACGGAGGAGCATGCCGCCTTTGTATTGGTAAAACCACTCCTGTGTTCCAATTGCCCGAGAACGCATGTACGAAATCAGCCGCAGATCGGACCACGCTGAGTCTGTACTACTACAGCACTCACCTCAGTCTCGTTGACATGATAGTCGTTCCTCTCATTTGGCCCGCCCACGGCCATTACAACATAATCTCCTCCTGAGTAAAGGCAAAAGTTATTCACGGGAGGACGCAGAAGATGACCGTTCTCGGAGAGCCATTTGGGCAGATTGAGGGGTGGTGCGAGCGGCATTATGAACTGGGCGGTTTAGGTTGTAAAGAGAGCAAGTTTTATGAGGGCGAGAGGGAGGCTTATTTACAAGGAGCGTCGGGGGGATGAGTCAAACAGCGAGCAGCTCCGAAGTAAAAGGGGATCTTTGAAAGTCAAGGCTGACTTCCCAGCCGCCGGGAGGATCTCGGAAGGTGGCGAGTGTGGCGCATCGTCCCGCGGCTCTGAAAGCTTTTTTAGCTTGGGACTATCAGAGAGCGTAAGTATATGTAGCGGTTGCCGGGCCTTAGACGTGCAATAATTCTGCAATGATTTATGCCAATTTTTCCGTCTGCCTCCTCTTCTTATTGTTATTGTGTGTCCAAGTGTCCTCTCACAACCTGGTCGCTACGCGCTGAGTGGGTGACACTGATCATGAACGCGAAGGTCACAAAGTGTCACAGTTGATCACGTCCGGTCACGAGCCGCGACGCGCCCAGCTCGCTCTGCTGTTTTTGTCCAGCAAATTCATCCCCCTCATTCCCTTACCTCAAACAGAAGCTGGGTCTGTTGAGCAGTGTGCAGAGAATTATGGCTACAACACTCGATAATACCGGGTCACGCACAACGTACGCAAGAGCCATTCTGGGATCCACTTTGCACAATCGTCTCCCCCAGACCAAAGTTCTGTTGGTTGGTGCTGGTGGCATCGGCTGCGAGCTTTGTACGCTTTTGATTATATATGTGCTAGCTTCGCACTTACAATGACCACATTACACAGTGAAGAACATTGTTCTCGTAGGATTCGGGCATATCACGCTTTTGGACCTGGACACCATCGACTTGTCAAATTTGAACCGCCAATTTCTCTTTAGAAAGAAGGATGTTAAGCAGAGTAAAGCGATGGTGCGTATTTTATTTTTCTATCTTAGCTATGTTTCTGATCCTGCTCGCGTTTTTATCGGCGCCCTCGTTTCCTTCATAACTTGGTTTATCCCTCCTCGTCCCACAGGTCGCGTCGAAGACAGCGGCTGCATTCAATCCAAACGTCCACATACATCCGATTCATGGGAACATCAAGGACCCACAATTTGACTTGACGTGGTTCAAGCAATTCGACATCGTGTTGAACGCTTTAGACAACCTTGGTGCGCCTATCCTTTGCTATAATTATCTCTGAGAACTCATGCTGTTCCTCCTCAAATGGGTTATAGACGCTCGTCGGCATGTCAACAAAATGTGCATGGCTGGTGGCATTCCATCTGTCGAGTCGGGTACGGCTGGGTATCTAGGCCAGGTGCAACCATTACTGAAGGTTCGTCGCTATACTTCTCGCGGGTGCATGTTTCTTTGTGTATATCTGCTCGAACAATAAGATGTGCGAACACTGCCCCGTGATTATGAGCGGGAAATGCTACTATATCGACTCTCATGTTCTTCGGCATTGAGAGATATCGTTCACAGTCGAAGAAAGAAGCATGGCACGACCGCCCCGTTCTCAATTGTTTTTCGCGCTGCGGTACTAAATGTGCGAGTTTCAAGTAACACGCCACGGTACGGTGCCACATATATCGAAAGGGCTTCTTCGTGGACGCAGTCCGTTTTTGATTGCCACAATGTCCATGTGACGAGCTATGATTTGTTTCTTACGGTTTCTGCGCCAGTTGCATGTAGCCGGTCGATCCTGACACCCTTTACGGTGTTTTAAAATACGACGCTTGCTTCTGCTCATATGTGTGCTGTCAAGGCTAATTTTCGTGTCAGAGTCGCCAAAATATGCGCTAATTCCCATGTGCACATGTTTAGGACCGCACGGAATGTTTCGACTGCATACCCAAACCGACCCCGAAATCGTTTCCAGTGTGCACCATCCGCTCCACGCCATCACAACCGATTCACTGCATAGTATGGGCCAAAAGCTATCTCATGGGGTATGTCACTTCATATCTCACCGCACGCCATACACATTATTGATGAAATACAACTTTCTGCATCACAGTCAACTATTCGGCGAGGACGAGGACGCCACAGGGGAGCTCGATGAGGCAGAGAAGCAAGGAGAAAATGGTGAGCCATGATTCTTTCGTCCTAGCTATGTTTCGGCGGCCTATGCTAGCTGTTATCGCTCGACCTTTTGACCGCGAAACTGTATGAGAAGCTGATGTCCAATTTCGTTCGTGATGGTGGTCTCTAGCACAGGAGATTGCAACGCTTCGGAATGAGGCTCAAGCATTCAAAACGGTTCGCGCAGCTCTGCGCTCGCCAACAGGGACCGCTGAGGCAGCAAGACAAGTCTTCCAGAAGGTGCACGTTAATCTTCATAAAGGGACCGATCAGCCCGACTCATTACTCCAATGTATACTCATCAATTGACACTGATCGCTCTGCAGGTCTTCCACGCTGATATCCTGAATTTGCTCTCCATGGAAGATATGTGGAGGTATCGTGCTAAACCAGTGCCGCTCGACTTTGACGCTATCAAGGATAACCGGTTCGTCCTACACGGTGCACTCGCAAGCGAAGCAAAGCTGCATGGCAATGAAGCTGCACCTACTTCTTCGAACGCTTCGAACGGCGTGAACGGTGTGAAATCCAACGGCAGCGCTACGAACGGTTCTGGTTCAAGTTCTAGTATGACAACGTCGTCAAAAGGCTTGAAAGATCAAAGAGCCCTGTCGTTAAGGGACAATTGGGAGTTGTTCGTCACCAGGTGAGCAGCGACATCTTCATGATCTGCCAGAGCATGAGCTGACATATGGCGCAAATCACCTTTGTGGCGGTGCAGCACCGAGAGACTAGCGCGACGACTGAGGGCGGGAGAGGAGACCATTAGTTTCGATAAGGACGATGATGAGACGCTTGACTTCGTGACCGCAGCTGCGAACCTGCGATCAGCTGCATATGGCATCCAGGGGAAAAGTCGTTGGGAAGTCAAAGGTGAGCCGTATCTCAGCGTGCACTCGATTCACCCAGCCTGGGTGTACGAAACGGTGTCCTCCTCGCACTTCTTGCTTTCCATCGCTAATGCCAACGTTATTAGAAATGGCTGGGAACATCATTCCAGCTATCGCTACCACGAACGCCATCATTTCCGGCCTGATCGTTCTTCAAGCTCTTCATTTACTACGCAAGTCGTACCACGCGCTGAAGAATGTGCATTTGCAGTTCAAACCCACGGTTCCGCTCAGCTCCATCACCCTCTCGCCTCCTAATCTTCAATGCGGTGTCTGTAGAGATGTGTACTCTCAGATCCAATGTGACCCGGCGCGAGTGACGCTGAGGGAGGTCATTGATGGGCTCCGACCAGCAGGCACCGAAGATCGGGAAGTCAGTACCTACGAAGACAAACGTATGCTCAGTGATCCAGACTTCGACGACAATCTCGAGCGCACTCTTGAGAGTCTCAGCGTCACCGCCGGCAAATTCTTGAGCATCGTCGACGAGGACGGCGAGTACGAGACTATCACCATTGCGGTCGGGAATCTCCCGTAAGCATCTCGATAGCTCGCAAGTGAGATACATACGGTGTTGGACTGATAGACTTTAAACGAATCAGTGTCGGTCACCCAGCCGATGGTTCCGCATTGGTTCTGCCAGATACGTTGCCAGAGCTCCGCGGAAAACCTAAAGCCCCACCGCCCTCCACGCCTCCACCTCCCTCTGCAACGCTATCGGCACCGACCGCGACCAAGCGGTCCGCACCAGATGATGATGAAATTCAGGAGCAACCACACCCCTCAAAGCGCGCAAAAACGGCTACGAATGGTTCCGTGATGAATGCGAAACTCTATACGCCGAGCAAGAAACGTAGGCTGGAGGACGACGGGCTCGTTCTGTTGGACGAGCCGAACGAGAAGGTGGAAGACGATGTCATAGAGATTGATTGATCCTGCTTGATGGTCTGTTCTTTGTCCCCTTTGCTTTGCACCTCACGCATGCCTGTGTCTTTCTTGTTCGCCCGCTACCCGGGTCATACTATATTATCCCATTATTCCTATCTTGATGTTCAGCTGAAGAGTCCCGGGGCCATACATCTCCCTGTTATGATGTTCCTGCGCCATGCAGTATGGTACCTCCCATCTCAGCCGCCCATGTTTGCGTTTAATTTCCGCGTGGTATGTTCTTTGGTTCGTCTCCTCGCCCTCATGCATTCCCGCAGCGTTAGGATAACCGTTCCTACCTGTTGCAAGATTTGCAGCCAGCTTTTGTCCTTACAGCTCATTTTGATGCAACTACCGCTAATGATATTCCCAATCTCTCATATCTGGAGCACCCGCTTGTGCGCGGCCCCCGGGGCAAGCTCATGTGGGTTTGGTTTTTCGTATTTAAGCAAGGACATGCTGTGTTCTTCTTCCTCCACTCTAGAGAGCCTCTACAGTTCTTGGGATCCCTCTGTCCCTTCCTCTCCTTGTCTGCATATCTATAGGTCAGCATGTTGGGCTTGTTTGGGTCACTCGGTTTGGCTGTGGCCAGCCTCCTTTATTCTGCGGCTGCAATGCCCACACCTTCCAATACCACGGAAAGCTGGGACAAGCGGGCCTGTACCACTGAAAAGCTGGTCGTCGCGCATCATATGGTCGGGTAAGTGTCCAACATCCTACCTATGTTGCCCATGCGATGTCCCTGATACCCTGCACCACAGCTATACCTACGCGTATACCGAATCTGACTGGGCCTCTGATATTGCCGAAGCCGCCGCGCAAGGCCTGGATGGATTCGTCCTCAATATGGGCGTAGACGACTGGCAGCCCGCACGCATCGCGGACGCCTTCACTGCCGCGGAAGCCAGCAGCACCGGTTTCAAGCTCATGATCTCCCTCGACGTCTCTTCTTTGACTTGTGCTACCTCCTCCGACGTCACCAACCTCCGTGCCCTCGCCACCGCGCATTCGACGTCGGCGGCGTATTTGACGATGTGCACGGACGGGACGGCGTTGCCGATGTTGAGTACGTTCGATGGTGAGAATTGCGGGTTCGGAGAGGCGGGGTGGAATACGGTTGCTAGTGGATTTTATTTTGCACCTGGCTTCTTTGATATTTCGTCGACGGGCTGGCCAACATGGGATATTGTGAACGCTGCTTTCAACGTACGTTGTTTTGCTTTCGTACTTATTGAACGTTATAGGGCACTGAATTTGTTGCAGTGGAACTCCGCGTGGCCCTTGACGGATACCGATATCTCGTTCGATTCCGATACGACTTGGATTGGAGACACGCCCAGCGGTAAGGGCTATGTCGCGGCTGCTTCCCCGTGGTTCTACACTGTGAGCATGCCCCTGTCCAGTTATCAGGCAGGCACTGACATCATTGTTGGGCGTATAGCACTATGGCGTGGACACTTACAACAAGAATTGGATCTACCGTCCGGATGACTGGCTGCTTGCGAACCGTTGGGAAGAACTTGTCACTAACCGTGACTTAGTCGATATGGTGGAAGTTGGTGAGTTGTCTTCACCTCTGCTCCTCAGCCTCAGCATTCGATGCGAGCTGCGGCTGACACGGTGGTTCGTTCGTGTAGTTACCTGGAACGATTACTCTGAGTCTTCGTACGTCACCGGCATCAAAGGGTCTCTTCCCCTGAATAGCGACGAGTGGGTCACTGGTTACGACCATACCAGTCAGTATAGCCTGCCTCATCCTATCTTGCTACCATACCAGCACGACGATGGGTCTCATTCCTTTCCACCCTTAGGTTGGTTAAAGATGATGTCGTACTACATCACCGCCTACAAGACCGGCACTTACCCCGCCATCACCAAGGATGAGATTTATCTTTGGGGAAGACTGTATCCCAAGGCTGCCGTCGCAACTCTCGACACTGTTCCCATTCCCACTAACGCCGACTGGGTATGCATTCTTACATTTCTCTCATCCATCCATCCCATCCATCTAATATGTTATTCTTTGTGTTGACCATAGACCACCGACACCCTTTGGGCCGTCATCTTCGCCGAATCTTCCGGCTCCGCTACCATCAGCTGCGGCTCCCAAACGACCTCAGCCAACCTCAGCGCTGGAGTAAACAAGCTCTCGCTCCCGCTGACCACGACTTGTCAGGTCGAGGCAACGATCTCGAGGAACGGGGCCGTGGTGACGACCTTCACTCCGACCGGAATGGAGTTCACGACGGTCGCACCGGCGTATTTGAATTTCAATGCGTTTGTGGCGTCGAATGTTTGAGCATTGAAGTTCGTGGGTTTATCATTATTATTTTATTCATATTGTTGTGGTTGTTAGTGTTGTGATTATCCGTCCCGGTTCTTCCAGTGCGTTCTTTTCGACCATTACACTCGTTTCTTTGTTGTATTCTCTCTTTCCTCTCTGTTGTACGACTACTACCACGTTCTTTTGGTCCTTGGGTCGTGTATAATTCCCGGATGCTGGCACGGGGATCCGAGTCCGACTCGGAGAATGTACTGTTACTAAATTATTAGTGTCCTCGATGTTCCGTCTCATTCCATGTGTTTCCGAGTTTGTGCGTCGTGTCGTATCTGCTTCTTTGTCTGCCTACCTCCGGGTAGAGTCATCTCGCGGTCGGGTTTCGCAGTGGATGTACTCATTTTGGTGGTCGACACGCATTCTGTGGATGCGGAGGGTTTCGTGTACACGTTCCTCCCGTTCAGCTCTTATCTCATACGTGTGTCATACGCGATCATTGTTATTTATGTGCAATGATATCTGCGGCCTGTTACAATTTGGTGACGAGACGAGACGTGCTCAATGAAACATAGGTCAAGCTTCCGAACTTTCGAACCTCTTACTTAGCTCATCATCATCCATCCTCGGTCTCGTTTGGCCGCTAACCTCCTGATCTATGTCTCCTCCTTGACCGTCACTACCGTCTTCAAAGTCTTCATCTCTCTGTCTTCTGGAGTCAATTCCACTTTGATCTCGTCCCTTCTCGTCCTCGCCTTCCCGTAGTTCCCAATGTCTTCGCTGTGAACGTCCCTCTCGATGAGATGAGGATGGACGTCTGTGGAGACCAGATCAGGGCGAAGAGATAGGGAGACGGAGAGGCAGGGAGAAGAGGGTTATGGTAACTTGATGCGTATGTCGAGAATGATGAGTGAGGGTGTGAGAGGGAGGGGTAGGACTAGAGCTTTAAAGACGCTCGGAAAGCAGATTTGAGGATGGAGAGCAGGGTGAAGGGATTGGAGCGATGTCGTGAGCGCGATCCCTTTTATCCTTCCGCGTCCGTTTCGATCCTCCCTTCATGTACTTCTTGTGTGCTGAATATGCGGGGAAATCTTCCAAGCTATCCTCGTTGACGGTGCTAAATCATTTCTTGAACGCCAAGGAGAACTCCTCATGAGGAGAATACAAGGAAGATTCTGTGAGAAGCGAGCAACTACGTCTATCGGGCGGCTGAAGTAAGCTGGGGAATTGTCGTCAAAGCTGTCCTCGTTCGTGTATCGGGACAGTGTCAGTGGAAGACTCTGAGGTCCTAGATGCAAATCACTCGTTTGATGCGTACGGGGTCATGCGGCAAGTACGCAGCCAAAGACATTCTAGCAGGTGGAATCGCGACGCAGAGGATACGTCTAAGAGCCTAGTGATCCGTGAGCGGGGAGTGGTAGGAGAACGCGAGTGGTGTGCTAGCAACTACACTTGCAATTATGCGAGGGTCATCCTTGGTGATCACGAGTAACGGCTCATGTTCGGCTCACCTTGGGCTCACCCTATCTCTTTTTCTCGGGGTCTGATGTGAGGGTGCTCAGATTCGCTTGCAGATCGCCCAGAACAGAATTCAAAGGCTAAGGTATATCATGGCGGTCGTGGCGACGTGGTCGAAGGAGCCAGACATAGTCTCCTTCACAGACCTTTATAGTGATGACAATCGATCACTGTAAGCCAGACATTCCGCACGCGTCACAGTTGTGGTCCTATTCGGCGCCACAGTGGCATGCGTCGGGGCCGGCAGGGGCCGGCCCTTCCTATCCGGCACTTGGGACAACACGAATGCGGTGAGCTGCCTTGGCTCCGACTCGGCGGCGAAGCCAAGCAGCCCACCGACATCAGTGCTTGGGGCGCGCTCCTTCTTAGTATCTCTGAGCTAATTCGATTTTTCTTTCTTTTTCATCTCCTGCTTTCCTGGAATGTGCGCATTCTTATTTCGGTTGTTCGGTACGTCCAGCCTGAGATGTATCTTATCTCTCCCTCCTTCTCTCTGCTTTATTTGTTTCATGGCACCTTCCAGACCCTTGCTCATTTGCCACGGCCGTTTTGGTATGCATGCTTACTATTCTCTTCTAATTTATCCAGACTTTTGCTAGAACATGTCACCCCGAAGATTGGACAATTGATCAGAGTAAGTATGCTCGGGCTGAGCAGGCTGCGCAAGCGTGCTCGTCGTCGTTCCTTGATAGAACACGCAATGAGCAACAGCCTCTAAGAGAAAAACAATTGTCCTCTTCACAGCCATCCTCGTCTTTGTGCGTCTTTCAACTTGAACACAATCAATAAATGACATCGCTGACGGAAACCAGCGCCTCTGTCCTGTTCCTCGAATGAACTCCTAGACGGCGACGCACTGACGCACCGCCTGATAGTGTCCCACATCTCCTTCTTTCTTCAACTTCAAAGCCATGCCGGTCCATAACATGAAATTCTAAGTATCGTTCTAGTCTAACTCTAGTCCCCGCCCTTTATCGCACCCGACGTCAAAGCACATCTACATGCTCCACGATCTTGGTCCCGATGACTATCCCGTTTTCCTCACCCACACTTAATTCAACGCGTTGACAAAACCTGACGGGAACGCTCATGCGACGCCCTCCTGAACTAGTATAAATTTTGTCGTGTAGGCATCACCCCAAACCCCCCATCTCTCCCACACCCAGGCCCCAGTTCATTCCACGAAACAGTCCACTCACTCTCAATATCCGCCGCCATCTTCACTCATGGCTTTCGCCACCACTTCTTCCTTCCACCCTCCGAATCATGTCCAACAACCGCCAACTCCTACGGCGGAGGAAACAACTCGTACGACGGACCCAACAACGCCAGCTCCAGCTCTAACTCTAACTCGTACGGTATCTCCGGAAGGCTAGGTAGCCGCGGACGCGACAAGTCTGACTCGTATACTTCCGGCGGCACATGGAACAACACATATAAGTCCGGTAGAAGGACTCGAGGTGGGGATGGCGACGGCTATAGTTCGTCGGAGAGCGATTCCGACTCGTACGGGTCTGGCGGAGGCGGAGGGGGCGGGAACGATAATTCCAACTTCGAGTCGTACGGCTCGTCAGGCAACAATGACAATACCTACGGCTCCCCGAACAACGACTGGTACTGTTCCAACGATAAAGACTCGTACGGGTCTTCCAACAACAACGACTCTTACGACTCCTCTGACAAGGCTGCCTACGGTTTCTCCAACACCGACTCGTACGGCTCTTCCACTAACAACTCCAACTCGTACGGATTCAACGGCAAAGACTCATACGGGTCCTCAAACAAGACCGCACATGGTCTCGCCAATAATGACATCTACGGCTCTGAACAACAACAGCAACTCCTACGGCTCCTCCAACGACAATAGCGACTCCTACGGCTCTTCTAACGATAACTTGGGTAGCGCCACGCACCAGTCGAGCGGCAAGAGCGGAGAATAGGCTGATAAAGGTTTTGCGTACGCCGCGAAGAAGGCGGGATACAACATCGTGCGTATACGTAGCCTTTCTGTCTTTTCTTTTCGTTGGTACGGGTATTATGGGTGTGTGGCGCCACTCGCCCCTGTGGCGTAGCTTGATACTCGTCCGAGTCACCATCTCACATATTTCTTCTCCCTCGCTCTTCGCTCTTCGCAACATTATACAACTATTTATTGTCATGATTTCATTCTTATTCTCTACGTAGGACGAAAATACAGCCGACAAGATCGGCGACCAGCCCGAGGCGGGGTTGAAGAAGTTCGCGGGCGGCAGTTTCTAGTTTCTGATTCTATCCCGGACTCGGAGGGATTCTGATCTTGTAAGTTGTCGTGAACGCGGGGGCTGGTGGCTGTTTGGCTGTCGTGGTGAAGGAGCTTCGATTTCAGGAGGGAGGGGGCTCGGGTGAATGGATGAAGGAATGTATACGGACGGCTGGATCACTCGGGGCTCGGAAATCATGTAAGAGCATATATGTATATTCAAAAGATCAAAGGATGTAGCAGCATAAAAAGGCATATCCATGGTGTGGAAAATGAAGAAGCATACGAAGTGCGACTGGTACTCATAGCATAGGAGAAGGAATGACGAGAAGAAGAAACAGAGAAGGGCTCAACCATTCGCGATAAAACCAGCCAACCACGACGACAAGCAGTAGAAAGAAGATAGATGCGACTCTAGGCAGTAGCGCTCTCCTACATTCTCCCCACCGGACGAGTGGCCCTGTTTTGGGCGGTGGTCGCAAACCGCCAAGACGTGCCAAAGAGCTCTTCGAAAGGCTCTTCCAACATCAAAGCTGGAACCTGGCCGGGACGGTTCAAGACTCTGTGCATCTCAGATACGAACCCTGCGGGAGGCTGGTCCGTTCCTGTGAGCGCAAAACCACAGATGGTGTGGGGAAAATTCTCCTCTGTGAGCCCTGGTGGCAGAAGGGCCGGGTCATACTTGTTGTTTGAATCGATGTCTTCTGCCTTCCGCATCTCCTCAAAACATTTGAGGATCTTCTTGCCCTCCTTGACGAGCCACTTCCTCTTCTTTGATGGACCCTGAATATTTCGAACGAAGGTAAGGAAAATTTTGACAAGCGGGAACGAGAACAAGAGCGAAAATGAAGACGAAATGGATGCGCACCTTGGTTTTGTAGTATCTTCTGGGGTCGTTAGCTCGCAGAGCCTTCTTCAGCATTTCCGGCCGAAATTCGCCATCCTTCCCGGCGGAGAGCTTGGCTTGGTCCACGACCATAATATAGTGCTTGCTCCCTAAGACCTTGTACCACCTGATGTGATCTCCGCCATGATAAACATCGGGATTGACGATGCATGTTGCCCCACCATCATCCAAATGCTCTAGGAATTCCTTGGGGGAGTTGACCTTATAGCCCATCTGGGGGGAAGGTCCGAAACCGGGACCAGCTTGGGTGGCGCGCCACTTACCATCTGGCCCTTTGAACATGGCAACGAGCTGGACTTGAAGATCCGCCATAAACGCAACTTCCGCGTGAAATTGATAGAGGTTTCCCAAGCTCGTGAACTTATCCCGGTGGCCGTGAACTTTAGCTGCCACGTATGAGATCTGGGGTTCGTAGGCGAAGCCGTTCATGCTGTTGTTGAGTCCAAGACGCATGCCTTGCAACAGGGTGTCAGCCACCCTCTCGGGGTACTTGGCCATTACCGCGCTAACGGTCAAGAGCTCGGTCAGATACGCAGCGCCTGCCCCAGAGGGATCTTTGGCGTCGGTGGTGGCGTTGACGATCAGGGGGGGTTCACTGGTGGTATCGCCGTTGTCGTCGTCGTCGTCGTCACTGTCGTCGTTATCGTCAATGTCGTCGCTGTCGTTGTCGCTGTCGTTGTCTTCGTCGGCACCGTCGTCGGGGGCAGCATTGTTGGTGGAGATCACTGGCCCTTCGGGGACAACGCGGGGGGAGATGCTCTCGGCGACGGTGAGGTGGCCAATGCCGACCTCGATTAACTTCCTCTGATTGCCGTCCAGTGCAGTATACAGACCTTGCATAAGAAAGCGCGTCACCATCTCGAAAACACTACGTTTGGTGTCTAGGACGCACACAGTGATAAGTTCGTGAAGATGCAGGATTTCAATCGACGACGTACCCTGATCGAACTCCTCGAACATGTCCCAGTCGATCATTTGGCCGGCAGCTTTTATCGCGTCTTCCTCTCTCTTTGATAGGGCAGACTCAGCAGACTCAAACTTTCCACCATCCGTAAGAACAAAGTTTCCCAGTGCCAGAACGACTGCGGTGACGAATCGGTGAGGAGATTTTGTTCCTGTGCGCAAAATCTGTTCGGAACAAAACGCCGTGAGCCGATATCTACGAAACGAAGATATGTTCATGAGTAAAGTTTCATACAAGCGAAGAGTAATGCAATGACACTCACCGACCACGAAGTATGATGGTCATGCGAAGGACGAGGTAGTCGAAGGATTCCTCGGAAATACCAATCTCGTCAGCCCAGGGCCGGAGCTTGTGTACTATATAGCGCCGTTGCTCCTCCTTGTCCAAAAATCCGTCTGCTATAGTGAGTTCCACGATACGCGAGTTCAAACGAGCCGTCGAAGACTGAAGGGCGACATTGAAGATTTGCGGCGACACGCTGATCCCAGAGATCACACATCTTTTGAATATTTTGCGCTCCATGAAGATTTCTACCACCGGGGTCAGAAGCGGTCGAGGCTTTTTGGGCTTGGTGGTGGAGAGAAAGTGCGCGCCAGAGTCGAACTTAGATGCCAAGGCCTGTGCCTCGTCAACCCACAGCGAAAAGTCCTTGACGACATCCGGGTAGTGACAATCGACATACTCCCAGTCATTCTCCACGAAGTCCTCGACGACGTCGTGTGGGGCACGTTGGAGCACTTTGAATAGACGCTGAAAAATGTCCTGGCCCCCCGGAGTCGGGCGAAAGAACATCGCATCCAGCTGAAAAATACCACATTCCTCCTTCCGCTTCTCGCAAGACAGGTCGTGCGGTTGGCTGCAAAGAATTTTGCGTATGACCAAGAGGTGACTAGCAAGCAGGCACATGCAGGATTCCTTGACAAGACGACGGTTAGTAGCTTCCTGCTCAGGATCGGCGGTGATCTGCTTGAATTGGCTCCGCTGTTCCAGGTGCTCTACCGCGGCCCGCATGTCATGAGAGCCACGGCCCGCGTTGGCTTCGTCGGACAACGCACCGTATGCTCCAATCGGACAGGTTAAAGGGATGCCGCCAAATTTCAAAAGGCCTTTTGCACACGTAAGACTCTTTCCGCTTCCCGAACTACCGTTGATTACCCTTCAAAAACATCAGTGTGGTCCATGACGCAGAGAAAAGAATGGACTTACGTGATCTGACCCTGGACGAAGGTACCAGCGACCCGATGATTAAGGGCTTCAGAATCCAACTCTAACGCATCCTGCATGAAGAGTGATGCTTCGCCGCCACTGTAGTCATCAGATAGTCGATGGTACATGAGCCTATGGAAGAAGGGTTCGTAGTCCACAAAAACATGGTCTATCTTCTTTTGGGTGACTTCGGGACCGTCTTTCTTGGGCGTATCTACCACATTTGGTCAGAACAGGGGCAGAGTTGGGCGAGAGTGAATTGTGTAGCTTACAAGGTGCTGCCATAGCTGGCTGATGTACAACTGTAGCGGCTGGTGTGAAACATATCAGATCATTGTACAGGGATGATGATGGAGTGGACGTACGGATGGGAACGGCCTCTGATATGTAAGGTCGATCTGACCACGCTTCTACGGTTCGAGTCAATATTAACGGTTTTATAGGAGCTAAGGAATGACTTGCCATGGTGGACGAGTTTATGATAGTATGGTAGTGAGACAGATAAGTCCTTCTCCTCCCCTAACACGTCTTGAAAGAGCCTTATCAATGTTTGAAGACTTGTATGAACATCCAGAAGCAAAGAGGCATCCTGTTCATCTGCCGTACGATGTATTGCAAAGTGTCTGAGGAAACGGTGTGGGTGGATGTACCTCCACTCTCGGGATGGTCCCTTTATAACATCCTTTGCGACCGTCATCAGATGTCGAAACCTTCCCTCGTACACTGCCTTGTCATTGTCCGACAGGCTCTCCCATCGGGGGACGAAGAAACGAGCGAATGGTGCCCTTACCACAGCCTGTGGGAATGACGTAGTAGCTAGAGTGGGTGGAAGCGGAGCGTCGAACACTGCTACAGGTGACCACACGCATTGAACTTGGGCAAGAGGGTCGGGCTCAGATGAAGGGGATCGTCGACTGTCAAGAAGCCGTTGAGCGAAAGGCCCAGTCGGCCCGGCGAAAAACTCGAGCTCTTCTGAAGAACCACGGCGACGTCGACTTTTTGATGCCCGTGGGGGAGGAGGGGAAAAGTTGCGGACTGTCCGCTTTCCTTTAGACATGGCGTGTTCCAAGAGTCGAAGGAGAGAGCGAGCAGGCGAGAGAGTCAAGAGAGTTACCGAGTCCTTGAGGGGGAGGCCGGGGGTGATGGTGGAAGAGAGGAGAGGCGAGAAAGCAAGAGCAGGCGACACGAGAACTTTGACCGGCCGACGTTGGGTTTTCGGATCGTTCCGCGTCTCTGTCGTCTTAAATAAAGCAAGCGAGGAAGATAACGGTCGAGCCTGACACATAACGTGACCTTCGGACACGGTGGCGCCGTGGAAAAGCGGGACGCCTCGGCCGACGCGCTCGCGTCATGCCACGTGCCCAGTTCCTTTCTCCTCGACCACCGCATACCTCCTTTCACGCTTGGACAATCCAGTCTGAGTCTATGCACGATGTATCCACTTCAAGCTATACAGAATTGCACAGAAAGGAAACGTCGACGCGAAGATGTCGATAGCCCAGATGTACCGCCAGCAAAGCGACATCACCAGCGACATCTGACGGCCACACCATCGAAGCGTAAGGCGCGTCTCTCGACGAAGCCAGCCCTCTCGACTCAGAGACGCTATTCTCTGAGGGCAACCGCAGAGCGGGCACGAAGGAATGTCACACAAAATCTAGCTCATATCCCAGTTACACCGGCTCCCCTTCCCATTCCAACCCCAGTTCCCGCCCCAATCCTTCCGACAACCCGCATCCCCACCAAACGTCCACGCAACGCTCTGGAAGCCGATATCTGTGAAGAGCCACCGGCAAAGCGTCACCACCAGCGACATCTCACATCCCCACCACCGAAACGCAAGACTCGTTCATCGACAAGGGCGGCCGTCCCTACCCAGAGCCGTTATTCGCTCAGGACCACCGCGGATCGCGTTAGAAGGAATACCGCTGCAACACACAATCCGACTATCCTAGCTCCCATTCCCGCTCCAGCCCCGGCTTACACCTCAATCGCTTCTCCGACTCCCGTCCTCGCGAAGCGTCGACGCCTCACTGTCGTCGACGATTTCGACGTCGATGTCTCCGAAGAACCCCATGCAAAGCGTTATCGTCTGGCACCGTCACCTTCGAAACACGCGAGCCGTTCGTCTACCAGGCCAGACATCGCCATACAGAGCCATTATTGTCTTAGGATGACTGCAGATCGTATGCGAAGAAACATTGCAGCGACCTGTCCTCGCAATCCAACCGCTACTCCCCCCTGCTTCCCCGTACGACCTCCTGCGCGTGGATCAATGCCTACCTCGCCATTCTTCACGGCCCCTATCTCAACTTCCCCTAAAGCTCGTAGCCCTGCTCCTTCTTCAGTTCGCACCTCCGTTCGTATCGAAACCCGCCGTATTCCCATCCAAAGTTCCAATACCGCCGCAACTCCCCTTCCTCTTCATCCTTTGGCAGGAATCCCCACTCGTCCTCCTGTTGATGTCTCGGTTACCGGCATGACGTTTAAACGCACGCATGTGCCTTGGGGACAACTTCCCGAACGCGAGCAAACTCGTCTGTCCACAGTATGGGATGCTATGATCATTCGGCTATGGAGGAGACATTCCCTCTTTTGTTTTGGGGGCCTTGATACCTATGGGCGAGCGCTGGGTCTATCGTCCTGCGACGAGCCCGATGATCTCATGACGCTGGCCGCTCTCGATAAGTACCCAGACCTCGATGATATCGTCATTGCTTTTCGCAAGGATTTTCACCAACTTCATGAATTTTGTAACCATCGTGAGTGCAGCTACTCAATCTGACTTATCCTTGCACTCACTGAGGAATCTCAGGTGCCTTCCATGACGACCTCGATGCATCCATTGACGCGGTCTTAGCTGGATTAGAGCCCTTGTTCATCCCTTCGGCAGTACTTCATCGCTCCTCGCACCGGGCACCAACACGCCATACTCATTACGATCTTCTTTCACTCGAGGAGCTTTCGTTTCCCCGCTTCTCTATACGTAATCGCGTACGGGACATATTCGTAGGGCTGAAGTGCGTTGACAATTACCCTTCTTATCCTCTTTTCTTTAATTCAGGCGAACCTACTCTTCTATAGACCATATCGAACCCCGAAGCCCGGACAGCAGACTCTGGAGCTCATGTACGGCGTAAGCGTATGTTGGGGTCTCTATTTCTCATATTCGCCAAACAAAACAGTAGAAGAAGCTCGCAAGAGTAACATGTCACAGGACCTCATCCTCGCCATCCAGGAGCTCGGTGCCACCATCGACACTGCGACTCTCAGCCCTGAAGCTATATCACGCCGCGCTGCCATGGCCGAGCTCTGTTTCTACACCCTTTACCTGACCCGAATTGTCGTGCTCTCCCGATTCTTGGAATGTTTTCCTCAAGACATATATGTGCCATTTGCACGGTCAGAATGGGCCGTCTTTCAACGTGACCCACCTCGCACATCGGAGGGCGAGGACATTTTCTCCGTAGTTTATAGACATGTCGCGAAGGCTCGACACTCCATTGCGGGTCTCAAGCGGACGGCAGAAACTCGTTTCGAAACTTTAGTTTACAAAAACAAACGTCTATTCACCAATCACTGTGAAATCGCCTCGCAAACACCTTTCTGCCTCGCAGTTGACGAAGTCGACACTCCTGTTGGCCAAACTCCGCTGAGCGGTCGTCGTCCCGCTTGCTCGCGCTCCAGTGTCAATGCCCTCTTCTTCGGATTCGATACTCCGTGAGACGCTTGTCATACCATGTGCGTATCTGCTTTGAGCCTTACCCCTTCGTCTCCCGTCCCTGACCGCCGTCACTTTCTCATCCTCAGTTGCCACCATTCACTGTCTTGAGTTCGACCTCGTCGATCACATTGCTAGGCCCCTGCATCTCTCATCTCGCTGTCGCAGTAAGGATACCACCGCAGCAAAGACAGTCCTCGTCAGCGCCCACGGTTTCTTTGCGGCCGGCCTCGTCCCTGCAACGTCTTGGGCCACGATACCGTACCATAGCCCGTTCACACCACTTCAAGCTAGTGACCACGAGCGTGTCAGGCCTGCCTGGCTTACCGACATGCATGTCGAGGCCTATTCCCCGATTCAGTCCATCCCCAGCAATCGGCTGGCTTCGGAAGCTATCCCTTCCGAGGCTCGTCTCGTGTGGCGCTTTCTTACGCCTACATACTTCATCGTCTTCGTGGACCGGACAGTCATACACGTGTTCTCTGCTCCTACGACCCGTTTGCTTCCCCCATACATCGATCGCATCGTATTGTTGGTTCCTCCTCTCGCGTACTGCGACCACGTCCCACCAGCCCGGCCACACTTTTCTTTGCGCTTTCGCAGTGTGACCGACGCTCGCTATCCCCAATTTATACCTCTTCTCCTCGTATCGGTGACAAGACCATGTCATGGCGCAGTCCATCTACAGCGATAGGCTGTGTCCAGCGCGTGACCCATCCACGCTTGTGGTCTACATAACCATATTAGTTCCTCTTTCATCCACCTTTTTTTCTCGTACTGCGTTCTTTTACTCTCGGCTGCCTTTTTTCTCTTCTTTTGGTAGCGATCACACGACCATGTCCTGGCGCAGTCCATCTACAGCGATCGGCTGTGTCCAGCGCGTGCCCTATTCACGCCTATGGTCTACGAACTCGTTCCAGTTCCTCTTTCACCTACTCTTTTATCTCGTGCTTTGCTCTTCCCTCGGTTTGCGGCTCTTTTTTTATCTCTTTCGGTAGTGATCCTATACACACGGCCATGCCCTGGCACAGTCCATCTACAGCGATCGGCTGGTGTCCAGTGTGTTGCATTTTCAGCACCTGTGGTCAATGTACGTGTATAACTCACCTTCACCCCTCTATTATATTTCTGTTTTCTTTTTGTGCTTTGTTTTTTTTGCCTTGTTTGTTCTTTTTTGTAGTGCTACCGGATACCGTATCATCATGTCCTGGCGCAGTCCATCTCCAGCGATCGACTGATGTCCAGTGTGTTGTCTTTTCAACACCTGTCGTCAATGTACTTACGTGCACTTACTACACGTCTTGTAATTCCTTTTTTTCTTTCTTTATTTCTTCTTCGTGGCTTCGTTTTCTTGCTTTAGATCTGTGTTCACTTTCCTTTCGAGGCGATCCTGTAACATCATGTCCTGGCGTCGTCCGTCTATAGTGATCGGCTGACGTCCAGCGTGTGGTTCTTAGCCCTTGTGGTGCATGTACTTCCAATTACCTTGTCCTCGGCTTTTTCATACGTCCTTGTGCTATTCTTATTTTCTTCATCCTATGGCCGTTTATCATATTTGCCAATCCATCTCCAAACTGCTAGTCAAGCCTGTGCAGTTATATCTGGTCTTGCGGTCGCACTCAGACCATCTGTTGCGCACAGACCTCTGCCCGCCTTGAGCTGCGAACATGCGCCCTCATCTACTATTAGTGACTGTCCCCACCAAGTTTCCTTGAAGGTCGTACACCCGCGCCCTTGTTTCGGAGAATCACACGACATATTTTCAGCTGGTTCTCTCGGATGGGTAGTACCCTGGATCAGTGCTTAAGGACTTGGCGAAGGAATAATGCACGAGATGAAGCTGGATTTGATTGCGGCGATAAATGAACGTTTTCTGGAATAAAATAAAACATGCGATCACGGAACCAAGACGGGACTATAAACGAGGCTCGACAACGACGAAGAGAATTTCCATAATAAGTAAGCCTCTCAGACACTCCGACCATTCGCTACCCACAAGTTTACTGGAACTCAGGCAACAAGGCGTCGTAGGACGGGCAGAGGTTCCTATCGAAGGTATTCCACGTGAGTGATTTGAGGGTAAGACAAGACAAAGAACTAGTAGACGTACAGCCAATCCGCAGGGGTGATTTGAGATTGGTTCCCGGCGATATTGAGCTGCGGGGCCTCGGCGAAGGCGATGGCCAAGCCGGCCTCTAAATGCCAGTCAATGTGGCTGCACGGTCGCGATTAGCGCATGCACACCAAGAACAAACGACAAGACAAGGAAGGACGAGGCGTACCAATGCAAGAACCAGGCACCAGGGTTGCCAGAGAAGAAGCGGAAGGTGGTGTTACCGCCGTTGACTGCAGAAAGAGACGCAAGTTATTATACAGCCGGCCGAAGTTAAAGCGGAGAGGACGTACTCGGGACAACATCACGCCTGGGAGGGTTGATCAAGTTGACAGTGTCGTTATTGGTCTCACGAATGACGTCCATGGTGTGACCGTGGAGATGGAAAGGATGAGCACCCGTGCCGGGGATGGAGACTTCGATGAGCGAGTTGGGAGGAAGGACGGTGACCTGTTCAGAGGGCATGAAATCGAAGGGAGCTTTGTTGTAGCATCAAATCAGCACACAGCCTATGACGAGGTATGCAGGGGAGAGAAAGGCTTACACGCGGCGCCGCTGAGCATCTGCAGTAAGACCGGGAGTGTGGGTGAGATGTATGAGATACCATTGATGTCCCAGTAAGGAGGGTTGGGCTGGGAGACGTTCAAGGTAATGGCGAAGTCGGCCGGGCCTGTTCCCAGGTTTCCGGGACCAGCCTGGGCAATAGGGTGCATCAAGGCGTCAATAAGCTTCGTTCCGTTTCCGTTGTCGTTGGCAGTGACCGGTTCCGCATCGGGGGCACCCTCGTAGCGGAGAATAGCCTTGATGAGCGAGTTGTTGAGGTTGGGGTTACCGGTTGGGCCGGGAGCTCCACCAGTGAGAGGAGCACGGATCCAGTAGTTGTCCACGGGCTGGGATGCATTGACGATAACCGAAAGGCGCTGGGCTGTGTAAATGGGCATCGTGTCAAAAGTACTGGTTGGACGAAAAGACTCCAGTGTCGATGAAGAACAGATACTCACCAACATAGATGTCGACATTCTGGAAAGTCACGGGGTCGTGTTCGGTCCCGTCCAGCTCGATAACGGTCAAGTTGTGTTGGTCAATGCTGAAAGTGAAGAACGGACGGCAAGCAATTTGGATGAGACGGAAGCGGTAGCGTTTGCCTTGTTGGACGGTCTGCGAGGGAAGATATATCAAACGACGAAAAGATCTAGTGGAATTTGACGTACGATGACAGCATAAGGAACTTCCGGGCCACCCTGGTACCTCCCAACACCGTTGATAAGACCGGTGTCCGGGATAGGGACTACACCAGTCTCGAAAAACACCTTCTGAGCATCAGGAGCCGTGTCGTCTGTAAGACAGTCAGTACATGCTTAATCGAAGGGCCAGGATGAGGTGGCACTTACGGTACCAGTCAGCCAAGGTGATGATGGTAGACTCATCATCGACATCGTACAGATCCTTGAGAGGATCGTTTGGGTCTGAATAGCAGGTGTCAGTGATCGGCAACGAATACATGCGAAACAATAGAGATCTACCGTAGATGATGAGACTGCCACGGAGACCATCGCAGTACTGGGTACTCAAGTGACTATGGTACCAAAACGACCCTGTCTGCTCGGCGGTCGAAAATTCGTAGGTAAAAGTGGTGTTGGGTGGGATCGGGCACTGGTTGACGAAGCTGATGATATGGCGATGTTAAGGTCACTGTGTGGATGATACCGAGAGAAATGCTTACGAAGGTCCATCCATACCAGACGTACGAGCTTGGAAGAGACCATGCCAATGAATGGAGCTACTCCTCCTCATCGTAGGATCCGTCAATTGGTTGTTGGTCTCGATCTATCGAGAATTGGGAAAATAAACTTGCACGTTCAGCGCATGTTACATAACATTCACGTACATGAAAGGTGTCCGTGGCGTTGACCGTGATGACTAGACTGACTCAGTTACCAGGTTGTCGCGCGACGTAAAATATGTACTTACGGGTACCACTGCAAAGATGGACACTAATGTTAGCTGGATGAATTGATAGCACAAAGGGTAAATCACAGACGGGAAGATTCCGTTGACCGTAACGGCGCTACGCTCGAAGCCATCTGGTGCAATCACCTTGTTGACCAGGTCGAATGTGAAGTTCTGTTGTATAGCGAAAACAGATGGCAAAAGAGCCAGAAGGCCGAGAGCGGAAAGCACCATTTTTCGCGGGAGATGAAGCGATAGAATGAACCGCGACTGGAAAACCGAGGCCAAATCTTGAAAGAGCTTTTATACAGCCATTGCTCCCTTCAAAAATCGTTCGTAATCCACGCAGTGGAGCAATAAATGCCTCAGAGCAAGTTTTGCCAGCGTTGAAATCTGGACGTGAGAGGGCAAAATCAGTTAGTTCCTCTGTTCAGGTAACGTTGTTCCCAACAAATCAGGATAGTGCTCTCACCAAGTGGTACGCGCTATATAATCAAGGCGAAAAATAACCCGCATTTGGAGATGAGATATACCAACCGTGAAACATTGATGACGAGCAAACAGAAACAAGCCTTGCACAGGAATCCGGACAGACGTGAGATGGCTGTCGCCACGAAACGTCACAGCAAGTAAAAATAAAATTGACGTTCGTTGGTTGGTGCATAAGTGTCCCCGTACTTGGAACAGAAGCATTGGCCATCGCCAAGGGTTCCTGGGATAGTTGGAGACTGCACGAAGGCCGGTAGCCTTGTGCATCTGCCTAGGAGATTCATATTCGTGTGAACTATAGCCACGATCCCTTCAGTCATGATATTCTCTCACAATACACATTGAATGTACTCCTGAGCGCACCAGTAATAGGGAAGGCCGCCCGAATTGAAACCTTCGCCGGCTCCGCACAGGTCTTTCAACCCAGAGTAAGTCTTGCCTCGCAAGAATATTCCCAGATTTGACTAGACGCTGGATTCGTTGCATCCAGCCACCCAGGGACGCAGTGCTTTCGCGGTGTCTTGAGAGTGCCAAGCCTGAATATAGGTACCACCCACCGGAGGCGTAATTACGACGGCCCCTGGAAATATGCATAATACCTACTGGACAATGATTTTGATGCGGTTTGTGCGCACCTACCTAGAGTTGAGAGAAACACCCGATGTTGCGTACCTCTGTATCTCGTGAAAGGTAAGCAAGGTAAGGGTAGAAGGAAAGTTTTTGACCGACAAAGGCAAATCAGCGCGTATCTAAAAGTGGAAACGGAAGTTCCCGACTCGACTCCGCGGATATCATTTCCTTCCCAGCTCGCATTAAGTCGGCCACGACGACGGCGGGAAGGAATCATCCTCAAATTATGCACACTGTCCTCGAGCCTCTTCGGAAGGCTCTCACGTCTATGTCACTCGGGCCTTGATTGCACCATCCACCAACTTCACGAACAAGCAGGACAATCGATACTTCACTTCGACCATCTAGCAAGCAACTAACAGGGCGCGCGCGGTGTCAGGTATGTTGCTCTTCTATGATCTCCGTACTACGAAGCAGCTTGAAGCCCAGATTTTCTTGCATCTTTCATCCTTCTCAAACATTGGCTAAAACCACACTTCCCAGACCTTTATGGTCAAACATCCCCATGTCTTGATCCGCGGCAAGGCTTCTCTTCTATTCGAAGTCGGTTCCGCGGTATAAGTAGTCTCAATAAACGTTACTCTCGACGAGCTCATACTTTCATGGCTATAGTCCCCGGGCCGTTCTATCACTACATGAGAGCACAACATCCTATAAAGGGTAGAATATACCTTGATGCCCTACTAAAATGCTCTCACTTTCGCTCTCATATATGAAGGTCTCATTGACTACGAGCGATCGGTTTCCCGCGACAAGTCTGCACTCTATAGCACGAATCACAGGCTCAAAGGTCACCATACCTCTCCTTCTCATGCTTAGCCTACTCTTAAAAGAAGTTATCCCTCTCGCCACGTCAAAATGTATCAAGGACGGTGTCCTCGAGCAAGGTGCAATACTAGCTATTCGAGTGTCTAGTCGCTCCTTCCTTTGCAGTCTAGGAACTGTTAGTTCGTCTCTCTCTCTGTATATACCTCCGTGGGATACTCTTTGATGGTGGAGAGGGCTGTCCTTTCGCGATGTCTTCACCATGCCACAGTAACGAAGATACGGAACTCAATCAGTGTCCTGGACTTTAGAGGCGTGTTCGTTTTAGGGGTACCACAACTTATTCAAGTCAAGGCAACAACCTGTATATTTTTGCTCGCACGCGGGGATGATTTGGCCATCAGATCATCGAGCATGGGCTCCTGGTACCGGTGTTCCTGGCCTGAGACTACTGTCCAAAAAGCGTCCACGCCTCGTTATTCGACGAGTGCAGTAAGCAATATCCCCCGGCCTTTCCATACCCGCCTTTCGACCATGTGTTGAGTGTCGACTGGCATTAGGTCCATTTTCTGGGTGGTCTGGCATACTACCATTGAACTCGGACTTTGTTGAGAGCTCTCAACCACACGCCACTCATCCGATGTATGTAGGGTTACGGTTCTGGATTCGTTCCTAAGGTATAGTAAAGGAAGGAAAATGCAGTCCCAGTGGAGCCTCATGCGCGGTCAACTACCCGCTCAAACCACAGGGCGTAAGCGATATTATCAACTCTATAAGCCACCTCAAGATCCTGCGACTCCCTTCTCACAGAACTCCCACACCTTCTTTGCCAGCTCAGCATCCATCGTCTTCTTGCTCGCCATCGACCTTCTCGCGTATGCCGTCAAGTACTGTGGACCAAACCAGACCGTCAGCTCCCGTGGGCCACTCTCAGTTTGAACGAGGAGTCGCCAGGATCAGGCGAAATGAGAGGATAGGTGAAGACAACCGACCTCTCCATTCATCTCGAGCGCCTCGGGTGCAGTGCCAGCCAAGAGCTGCGTGATGGCCCCGTAGGTAACGTCACTGAACAAAGCTTTCGTGATGGAAGTTCCGACGGGGTTGAAGTTTCGTTGAAGCTCAGTTTTGATGAGGCCTGAAAAATAGGAGGTCGGTGAGCAAATGGCGTAATGAATTGCTTGTACTCCACAAACCTGGATGAAGGGACGTTGAGACTATCCCTTTGTCGCAGTACCTCCTCGCTATCTCATTAGACAACAACACCTGACACTATGGAGAACCATGCCAGCCTCAAACTGAATTGTAGTATGCAGTGGGTAATCATACGAGTTTGCTTTGCCCGTAGAGCTGTGTCATACCCATCTTCTTCCTCGAAGGCCATGGCGCCTCCTTATCCTTCTGGATAGAACTCCATACGACTCCAGCCGAGGGAGCCATAGCGTCGTGGCTGCTCGATGTATTGACGATGCGGACACGATGCCCTGACAATGCCGCGGACTCTGAGACAGCAGTGCGCACGAGGACGGAAAGGAGCAGAGTCGTGAAAAAAGAAAGGTCCTGTCATGATCATGAGAGTGTCCATTGTGAGCACAGACGATGATCGCTCCGGATGAAAGGGCAGTACGCACCAAGACAGTTTACACCGAATTGAGCGTCATATCTTTGTGCAGTGACGTCTTCGTTTCCTGGTTCCATGATCCCTCTGCTAGGGTGCGTTAGCTAACTACTGATCAGAGTAGTATGTCGGAAAAGTTTCGTGGAGCTTATAAGTAGATTAGATTACAATGGCCTGATAAGATCGATTATCATGGTTGGACCGGCCTTAAAAGCTCTTATCAGCCGGGCCGACAACTTATAATCACTCCCGACCAAGTGGCAAGATTCTGTTCCCCGATTAGGCATGCGCGCCGAGCCCCCCAGCTCGAAAATGCCTTCAAACTCGCTCAAATCAAACGTTGGGATGTCGCTCTATGGCCACAACCCACGAAAGTGACCATTCAACGTTATACCCGTGGCTCGACCGCCGAGACATAGCAAACTGCAATCATCATCGCTGTTGTACTCCTCGGCTTGCAGGAGCGGGGCCACAGAGGGCCACACTAGCATGTCCGACCGCGTGCCCGAAGCGCCGTGAGATCTGGCCCCTTCTGGCCCCTTTTATTCATAATATTTATTAAGAAGCGCCCCGCTTATAAGGGGGCTTATAATGTGATTTACCCCCCCTGGTCATCATTACCAGACTCGGCCGGCCTGAAATGGCTTAAATGCCTTATAAGGCCTTATAATCCGGCCCCCAAAAATTCCGACATAGTAGTCAATGCATCCTGTACCCGTTGTTAAACAATACATGCAACTCGCACTCCTTCTCCATGAATTCTTCTGCCGCGCGCCTCACAGAAGTCAAATTCCCAAGGTCGAGCTTCAACCAATGAAAATTGTCCTTCTTCGTGCTGGCCTTCAGCTCTTCAATAGCCGCTGTCGCCTTTGCCTCTGATCGTGCGGCCATGTAAACGCGAGCGTTACGCGAAAGAAGAACCTGAGGACCGTCAACGCCGAATAGCATAGGTACAGTCAGCTACCTTAGTTTATAATCGAGGGATTCAACGACCGCCGACGGTCAGGAAGGACGCACCGTGCCTGTCTCCTTTCCAATCCACGAATTTTAACCTGTGACGATGATGGTCTGTCCGGAGAGATCGGGCACATCTTCGCCAGTCCAGTGAGACTTGGGAGGAAAGACCTCACTTAATACACCAACACGGCCTTCGGCCATGGGGTCGTAGTTCCTGCAGCGATGAGGCATGTCGAATCAAGGAGCAGGAATAAACGGATAATGATGACGAGCATTGTCGTGCGAGACAGTGGTGAGAATTCACGAGAGCAGGAGAATAAGGGCGAGTAGGGAAGCCCAAGCCTAAGTCTTTTATACCTCACGCCAAGTTCCAAGTACATCACCAAACCATACGAGCAGAATCAAAGATAATAAGATGGTCATGGCAATTTGCAGCTCAGGCGTCTTCTGGGGACGACGCAAGTCAAGCCGTTCGGACGCGTGTCCTTCACGGCAGAGGTATGCAGCAAGCTACCTAAGTAATATCACATATCAGTACTTAATGCTTCTATCAAATAAGGGGAAGGATGAAGATAGGCATATGCCCGGGCTGCAGCATTTCAACGTACTGGATCACGGACGTGCGCGGAGTCCGGCCGCCGACACAACTTCAACCTGAACAATTTCAGAAGCCCGCAATTGGAATCCAAATGTCGTGTGGCACCGTGGCGTATCTGTGCAGTACACGATGATGGTTCTGCTGGGGCTTGAAGCTAGTGGTAAACGATATAGAACAATGTCATATTCACCTTACAAGTAGCTCTAAGATATACCAAAGAAAAGAGAGAAGGGGTCTCTGGATCGCAAGAGCCCATCCCGGGCTTTTCGCTGCCCGGCCGCTCATCAAAGCGGTATGACTTCCGCACCACAAGTCTATCATATAAGACTCCATTTCGGATTGGCGACTCGGATTCGATATTCATCAAGGAAGTACAATAGGCCAAAAAAATGGATCTGAGAATGGGGTATTCGAAGGTAGCTGGAAAACGTCAGACGTCGAGATTCAACATGCGAAGAGAGATCAGAACGATGGACAATCAACAGCAAAGTCAGTTGGCCAAACGTACCATGACCCCATTGACCTTCCCAGCAGAGAATACGCTCCACATTACTGTTCTGTCGCGTGCTTCATTCCCCTTATCACGGTCCACCCAACAGACTTCTTCGACGTCCGCTCTCTTCATACTATCGTCCATACACAAACACGAAAACGGAGATCCAAAAGCGGAAAAAGAAAGAGAAATGATCGCCGAGGAAATGACACAAACTCAGAACAACCCCGCCAAATCCGCGAATGGATCCTTGCCCTGCGGCTGTTGTCCCTGTTGCTGCTGTGGGTGCTGTGGCCCTCCTTGCATGCCACCCGTCCCCGCCATTCCTCCTCCAGTCCCCGTTCCCACAGGACTCATCGGCTTAGGCGTCGACGGCAGCATGATCTGTCCGAACTGTGACGACGGCCTTGACTGGGACTGGGGACTTGTCGTTCCTGACCCCGATCCCGACGCTGCTCCCATTCCCATACCGCCCATACCGCCCATGCCCCCGCTGTACTGTGGCTGGACTGACCCCATTGCTCCACCTATACCAACACCACCAAAGCTTGGGTGTGACCCCATACCCATACCCATGCCCGCTCGTGTACCAGGATGTTGTGCTTGCTGCTGCTGCTGCTGTGGTTGTTGGAAATACGACTTCGACTGTTGCGCCGGCGCCGCATTGAACTGCGACATAATCGACGCAATCCCGTTCCCATTCCCGTTCCCGTTCGACCCGGCGCCTTGCCCGTGCCCATACCCGTGCACCGGCGCTGACCCCGACACCGAAAATAGTCCTGCCAGGTCATCCGCTGGTGTCCCGTTCCCGTTATTGGAGTGTGATTGTGACGATGTTGGAGGTGGTGTTGGAGCGTCGTCGAAATCGATGAGTGAGAGATCGTTCTGCACGGACGAGCCTGCGAGTTCAGCGGGGATGGGGTTTGCGGCCGCCGTGAAGTCTCCTTTTTGGTAAGATTCGTAGCGGTTGAGAACGCTGTTGATTTGATCGTTGATTTGCAGGTAGGTGTCTGTGTAGTACGGCATTTATGCGGCGTGGTGTGGGGAGAAGGGATGTACGACGTAGGAGGGACGCATGGAATGATGTGATGAGTAGAGGGAAGTGAAGAAGTGAGGATGAGGACGTACCGAGTGATTCTGGGTCTTCGGATTCGGCGTCGGAAATCCATTTCTGGATCTTCGGCCTGGAACTGATCAATATCGATGCGACTTGCTACAGTTTCATCCACCAGAACCAACCAATTCGTGATCAGTACCGACTTAATGTGGCATTCTCGCCACAGCGCCACAAAAGAAAACTCACATCATAAACGTCACCCTTCGCGAACGCCTCCCCCCTCTCTGGATCCACATTGTCCAGGATCTCGTTCAACAAGATGACCTTCTGCTCGAGCTTGTTCAGTTCCGTGAGCGCTTGCGTTCTGTAGTCGGGCTTGGCTTCCGGATTTGCGCCGGCGAGGGTCTTCATGAGCTCTTGCGCGGCCGCGAGATCTCGGGGAGTCCCTCGTCGAATGAGTTCTTGCAGCTTGGCCGATTGGGCTTCACGATCTTCTTCCTCGAGCTCTTCAGCGGATTTAAGATTCTGTGGAGATCAAAGAGGGTCAGAGTATGTCGTAGGTGGGTGCACTGTCAAGCATGAATCAGAGCCACAAGGTAGTTTGCTGGTTCCTTTGCCACAACGCGATGTGTATACATCAGCACAATTCATACATATCCTTGCGATCCAGGACATATCGAGACTTCATCGCGGCTCAGGGCCGAACCGCGTCGTTTTGCAGAGATGCAGAGTTGTAGACCGTTTGGTCTATGCCGCTACAGGTACAAGGACATGAACTAACGCGGTACTATGCGTGAGGAAGGGGCGTCTTCCCAGTTCGTGTCCTGTGGACGAAAGAACAACTAAATGATGACAGTCACAGCCTTGCGGCCGAAAGACGGCCGGAAGAGACGACTGATGTGGCACTCCGCGCTCGCGGCGAACACGAAAGCGATCTGGCAGAGTATACAAGTCTGAGTAGCACCAGCGGTCCTCTGGCCAGTAAATCGTGCCGCCAAATGCACACCGTATCTTTCCGCGAGAGTAATCGAGTAGACCGAAGAAAGATAGACACGTACCGAGGTGGCGACAGCCGTCTCGTTCCTGTTCCCTCTTGGCATATCTCTGAACCTATAGCCTTTGAAGGTCAACAGTCTATGCATGTCCCTGATATTCCCCAAATCATCCTTCCATCTCGAGTCTGTGCAAATTCCTTCTTTCCACGTATGTATGAGCTCGAGTATACGGGACATAACCGGACCTGGGAATGGAGGCGGACGTTCCGGAAAGCGACGGACGAGCTCGTTCAGAAACTCTTTTGTTGCGATCTGAAGGTGGAATGGGTATCCACACGATTGGACGAGGGTGTCGAGGAGTGCGAGTGTGAGCATGGCTATGTGTGGGTTCCGGTGGTTCACGAGTCGAGCGATGAGCATCGCGGCTTCTCGAGGTCTACATACAGATTAGACTATGGGTCCGCACATACGAATGTATTATCGTCGAAACCGATGATGCGTACGTGTTTGCCTTCTTTTGGTTGATATACTCCGCGACTTCGAGGTGAATGGCATAATTGGGCTCTGGCATTGACGCCGTCGTGGCTCGCGTTATCAGAATTTCGAGCGGGCTCGCTCGAAGCCAATTGGCACCAGGACTGCCGGGACCACTACTGAACAAGGCCATCGAAGAAGGACAAGGACCTGATGAGAATAATAAAGGGTGACCGCTGGGAGCAAGCTGGGAGCAAGTAGGGGTGGCGGCTACAAGCAAACGTAATGAGCCAAGAGTTTCGACTTCCAGTGATTTGAATCCGTGGGAATTTTTCTTCGTAGCTCGTGCTTCCAGCTTCCTTTCCTGAGCACCATGTACTTACTGCGACGAGTGCACCACCATCATCTCGGCTTTCCTCAGCTTTCATCCTCCTGTATTCCTTGGTCCCTCCTTGTAGGGCATGCCGAACTGGAACAAAATCGCGACGTAGGGGTGCTGCAAGCCGTCGGCTCTATGACCCTGTAGAGGTTCTCTTTGACGAGCCTGTCATATCTTTTAATTCTTATGAACTTTGGAGCTGAACGAACACCACCTCTTTCTTCAGAAGGCTCGTTCCCACTGGGCACCGTGACTTCTAACATCGCCCCTACACTTCCAATCGTTTACCAATATAGGGAGTAAAGTCTTTGTGACTATTGCATCAGTCGAATAACTGCCGAGTTGCAATGGAATTATAATAAAGAATTGACGGGCTCCTACTTTTGTAGGACCACTTTCGGGACCGATTTGGCCATGGGCTCTTCGCTCCGCCATGGATACGTCAGAGCACTACTCATAAAACGAGCATTTCCTTCCCGCTATGGTATCCAATATCACCGACCACCACGAACGAGACCACCATGTCTGCTCGACCATTGTTGCCGAATCTAGAACCGCCGCCAGGTCATCTTAATGCCTGTACAATCTGCGTGGCTCACCTCGTCGTGGATCGCTCACTTCTGGATACGAGATTTCTATATTCCTCTTTCAGGTTGCGTATCCGCGATGTCCGCTCGGCTCTTGCCCCCCACTACTGGTTCTCCTGCAGAGAGTAAAAGGGCTCGTGAAACGGTGTATATTGTTGGCAGGAAGGAGAAGTATGAGGCAGGTTGCGATACTAGGAAGCACTCAAGAGGAACATCGCCTGGGGTGTGGCGAGCCGCACTGCCAGGACAGTCATGGACCAACTCAATGTTCACCTGTATTAGTTCGGCTTCTCGCTCACCATCATTCTTGCACTGAGCTGCATACGATGGCACCCCTATCTCCTGCTCATCGGGCTTTCATTTCTTGGACGTCTGAGCGCTGAATGTAGACCCATCAGGCCTTCCGCCCTTTTCATGGGCAAAGGTCTTCTTTAAACGTTCGAAAGCAGTTTTACCCTGGTATCCGAGGAAGAGACCAGTCGTGCTTATAAGAGCACCTTGCTCCCGCTCTGTCGACTGGAGCAGCAAGGTTCAAGGACCTCCTTTCCCATCGCCTTATTCCCCCGGCTGTAAGATCCATGCCGTCTCGAACTCTTTTGCCCTTGGAACCGTCACCAGTCCTCCTCGAAGACTATCCATGTTTGCCGTGCCCGCCACGCTCCGAATCATTCGCTCCTGGATACGAGATCACCACCCACGTCTTTCCGTCCGCGTATCCTCGATGTCCGTCTAGCCCGTGGACACCACCGCCTTTTGTACAAGATTCTCCCACCGGCAGTAAGGAGTGGGCCAGACAAACAACAGAATCTCTCGCTAGCAAGAAGGAGGCCCAGGAAGCAGGTCGCGATGCGAGACCTGCCAATCGAAACATCATCTGGACTGTAGCGAATCGCGTCGCCAAAATGTCAACCCCCGACGCAGACACCGATAACCGGCCCCGATTGACGCTCATCTTTCTCCACGGCATTGGTACGCACAAAGAGGTTCGACTAAGGGCAGTGGCTATATATGCAGGCTGGCACTTATTGATACTCCCTTCAGACTTGGGAGTCGACCATCAAGTCATTGCTTTATCATCTAGACTCTTCGTCCTGCGGCATAAATGTTGAAGAGTTATGGATGCTGGATTGCGTACAGCATGGAGATGCTGGACTCTTGAACGAGGGTTTGTTGGGCGACACATGTACGCATCCTCAACTTTGCTACGCTACAGTCGAGATACTGATGCTGATTGACATCAGTTGACTGTGCTGATTACTCTCGAGACCTCATGAACTTTGTGCTGGCTTTCCTCCCTGACACCTCTCCGTGTTTGCGACAGAAGAGATATCCTACCAACCTTCCACGACTTGCAGACGCGGAGGTGCAGCGCAGAAAGACGCAGGGTCTTCAACTCCGAACGTTGGTTGGTGTGGGACACTCTATGGGTGTTTGTGCTTTGTGAGTATTTCTGCCTATAGCGCACCCCTGTCGATACATTCTGACGAATATTCACGCTCTAGTATCCATCCGTCGATCCTCCATCCCTGCTTATTTTCCTCCTTGATTCTTATTGAGTCCGTCACCACCCCACTGTCCATAAAGCATCTTGATATGCATCGCAAGAACGAAGAGATCTGTCTCCGGCGACGTTGGATATGGGAGTCAAGGTGTGCCAAGCTACTGTTCTGATCCTGAATCTTCTTGGACGTGACTTACATACTAACGCTATCGACGTTGCGGTAAACAGGGACGAAGCGGTCTCCAGCATAAAGCAGAGCGCGTACTACAGACCGTGGCATGTCGGCGTCCTTGAGAATTACATCCGGTATGTCATCACGGAGACCGCTGAAGGCCAATATAGACTGAAGACGCATCCATTCTTCGTACGTGTCATACTTCATAATCGCCCTTGCTTTACGGCTCGTCATCGTTCATCTCACAATACGCTGCAGGAGGCGTTGATGCTCTTTGAGCGCTCCATAGTCTATGAAGCCTGGGATCTCCTCGCTGAGCTGAACCCAGAGGTTCCGTTGCATTGGGTATGGGGTGGTAAGAGCAGAAGAGGTGGAGGCAGAGAGATGCAGGCACAAACGTCTCACAGGCATCCCGGCAAAAATACTACCGTATGGTTCGAGGACGTGGATCATCTGGTAAGCAGCAATGTGGACACCCCATCTTTTTTTTCGGAACTCTCATTCTTTTGAATCTTCGCTTTATCTCGGAACAGCTCCCCCAGGAAGCGCCACACGAGTTAGGTAGGTCTCAAGATGCCGTTTATTACTTCGTAGAGACCATCTTCTGAAATTCTATGCCGATCTCATTCTAGCGGACGCTCTCTACCAATTCCTTCTCCAATCACACTCTACACCACCGAAGAGTAGATTGTGAGGCGTCTGAACCACTGGCTCGTGTATCTGATGCTCTTCTTGATATTTAATGTTGTGTCACAAAGGTTCAGCCCGAACGAGTATGTCGTCGAACAGGGACATATAGATATCACGACGCACATAGCGTGAGCCGTGGCGTAGTCGATTTTATTAAATTTCTTGTAATTCACCCAAGTTGGTGTGACACTCAAGACTTGATTTGTGGGAACATATGAAGCAAAGCGAAGAGTAAAGCAACTACAAGTAAAGGATTTCCCTCAATGGACAGACCCCGTGTTGATCACTAGCAGCCAGACACGTTCTGTAACTCTGCTACTTAGTCTACCAAATCTCGGGTCCCTGCCATAAAATGTAAAGATCACAGACCTTATACGTTACGAGTCTTCTGAAGAGTTTTCAATCCAACTCTGAGCACTAGTGAGCCACTGCGAGATGAGGAAGTTTGCCATAAATTTCACCTTGCTCGTCCTAAAGTTCTTGACCCTCTTCCGAAAACATTCTGCTAGTTCCTTCCCGTTTCGTATCTCCTGAGCTTGTCCCGTAGCTTCAGCAATGATCGGACACAGAGCGAGGCGACAACAAGGAAGCGCTTTATTCCCCAAAAAGGATCCGAGTTGCGCGCGTGAAACATTGACGGCAAGTGCCGCGTTGGCACTCCGACACCTCGTGCACCTTCCTTCTCTCCGTTTCGCTTTTGAGCTCCTGTCAACCACACGATGACGCTTTCCAGCTCGATTTTCGTGCGTAAGTCCTTTCCAACCCCCATCCATTCTCCAGGCTATAGAGCTCATCATGGTATCCTAGGCTTGAGACAGCTGTGGCGGCGCTACTACAGTCGCTGTTATAGGTGGTGGTTTCGCAACTTTACCTCCTTCGACAGAGTCTGCCGTTCGCAGCACCCCATCCGCCTCCTCTGGACCATCTATTGGCCTTTCCCAAGCCAATGGCCTCTCCCACCAAGACTCTCCGTTGCCCAGATTCGTCGCAACCCAGCCTTGGTCTACGAACGACGTGCCCTGATGCGCACGTTACTCTACACGCCCCGGTGGGTCGCGCGTGATACGCCACTTAACTCCCTCTACCGTATCTACGAGGTCGCCTGCGTGGGCGACATGAACGGCCTCATGCTCGAGTCGCAGTACTTTTGGCACTTGCGCCCCGAGTGGGCAGTAAAAGACATCCCGGACCCTCACGATCCGGACCCTGTTCGGTACGCTGTTCTGGCTGGGGTGGCGGAGAGTTTGGCGGAGAGCATCAACTATAGGTTGGATCTGGGTTTGACGCGTACTGGAAACCCGGATCACCCTGAGTTTCGACCGGCGACAGAGGAGGAGAAGGTCTCACTGAAGGAATATCAACCTGACTGGGCCATTCATGCGCCACCCTGTTCTAGGCGTGTTTTGATTGGGTGTGATGATAGTGTAGAGGATGACGGCACGAGCTGGGGTTATGCTGCGTTCACCAAGCGGAATATCGTGGCCGATGTGTCCGGAATGTATAATCTCTGGTACGGCTCTCAATTCATCAGCTTAGTTTCCTGCTGGTTAGATGCTGGACTGAATTTCCCTTTGCATGTAGAAAATCTCCCCGAGTGGCTCTCCGTGCAAGGTCATACCTCGTCCTGATAGCATCTGTCGCAAGCACACTCAGTTACCGGTATCCACGCTTGCAGGCCACGGCTACTTCAAATATTGTCTTCGACCACGCTTTCTAGTCTACCTTTGATCGTATAGCACCTGCATGTGCGCACTACAAAGCTGTGTACTTGTGCGGAGGTCCCACTCTGCCGTTTCTCTCTACTCTCCCTCGTCGTCTCACCCACTTCGGGATCTCGTTTTATTCTATGTATTCTTGTTTTTAGGGAGAGCTACTGGTCAATGCTCAGAGCTGGAAAGTGTGTGCTTTCAATACCATTGTCCGAATCTGTACCAGTGCGTAGCTACGTAGTCTCTGTCTGTCCATAATTTAGGATTGCCTTCCCCAGTCTCCTTGTCCTTCGGCAGGTCCTTTGCAAGCACCGCGTCCTCTGCCCCAGCTCCGTTTCCTGAACATGGGTTAGGTGGTAAGGTTTTGCATTAGAGCAATCAGAATCTCTCGAAAATTAACATGGCGCTGCAACTGTCTGTTGGCCTGCTCCAAGGTAATGCTTACTTCACTGGTCCAATCGTATAAAATTGCTAAAAGACGCCACAGCGCCAGGAGCGACCCAAGACCCAGGTGATCCTAGTTCCGAGTCATTTCCTCGCCGAAGGCATGAGGCGTGAGATTGATCATATATAGTTCTCAGTAGAATAGTATATAAAGCTCAAGTCTTCTTTTCTCTCAATATAACTCACTTTGCGTCTCGCATTCGCGAGCTACCTTCCTAAACCAGGTAAGTGTACACTCGTTCAAAGGAAATGGGGCTTGCTTCACTCCTAAGGCCCCATCTTCACTCGCTCACTTCTTTCCACCACCCTCTCAAGCACCAATTATCGCCTCTACCGAATACCCACGACCATGTTCCGCACTGACAGACCGCCAGTGCCTGCAGGAATGGAGCAGTGGAAGGAGGGTACGCCACCGTTTCCACCCTGTACCTTTGTCACCACTGCCTAGTCATTGATGCCTCTATCTTCTAGCTCTCGATACCCTCTCCTCACTCCTCAGCGACGAAAATTTTACTAGTGCTCCGATCGAGTACGTCTCTGCTGGCGGTTATCTCGCCGTCACCTACTTCAAAAACCGCGAAACGACGGACGACATAGACGTCGTCCGTGTCAACTACGGTTCAGACTGGGACGACCATAAGAGGTCCATCTTCTACGATTGCGTCCGTACGGTTGCCAGTGTTCGCAACTTGGGCAGCGACTGGTTCAGCATGTCCTTGGGTATCACCGCGCCGGACGGCACGCTTCGCGATGAATGGATCGCCATTACGAAGAGGCAAAACATAATCCTCTACGAGTCCGCCATGATCAGGATTTACGCGGCAGACCTCAAGTGGTGCCTAGTCTCCAAGATAAAGAGGTACCCCCAGCTTGTCACTGTGGTCGGCATGGCCAGGCTTGAGCAGAAGCAGAGAACTGAGATAGAAGACATGCGGAATATTCTCGCCCATATGATGAAGGAGAGGAAATTCAAGCCTGTGACAGAGAAGGAGTTGCGTAGCTGGTATCCGCAAAAAGGTTTTATCTTTCCGGGCGTTGTCAATGAGGTGGCGGCGAAGATCAAGGAGTGGCACCCAAACGACATGGAGATGTTGCGCCCGGAGGTCTGAATCACGTAGGTGTGTCAATGGAACGCTCACTGACGAATATTTTACCATTATACCTCCTTTGGTTCTATGGTTAACCTTAGTAGGGTGGCGAGAAGGGCTTCCAACCTCCTCTATATATACAAGCTTCGTTAGTATCTCGTTCATCTCTACAAAGATAACTTCTGGTATGAAAGGAGCCCGGCCTGTGTCCAACGGCAAGAGCAAGTTTTCGTAAGTTAGGTGACGAAAGCCAGAGGAGGGGTGTTCGGGGTCCGGGGAAACGACAATATCCGGATTCTTCCGCGCCACCCGTCGTATTCGTAGCAGAAAACATGCGTAAGTATACAGTAACTTCCTCTGTCAGCGAACAGTGGTTGAAACTGTTTGATCGTGTCCGAGGAGCCCACACTATTATTGGCGCATATTTGGCGCCGTAAGTCGTTGTGATCATGGCGGGCTGTAGCCAAGCTGTATCCTGAATTGTCTTTCCTTCCTCGACGCCATGCTCTTCAAGTCTCTAGCTCGCCCTCTAGTACCTCCTCCGGACGACCTTACCGTCCCGCAGTTTATCTTCGATGATGTGCTACAGCATTCGACCTACACCAAACGGCCAGCAAATATACCTTGTCTCATAGACGAGGATAATGGTCGAGAAGTCACTCTAGATGATGTGAGTACCTTCGCGCAATATGATATGATTGTGCCAAACTTGATCATGTACACAAAAGCTTCGACATAGAACAGATGATCTTGCCCGCACTCTCCGTACCGTTCATGGCATTGGTACGCACACAGCTTCTGTGCCCTCCTCAGTCCTTCGTCTAACCCAGCTCTTCCTTGTCCAGGACGGGGCGATGTCGGTGAGTGGTATATGGTGTCCCAGTCGACATACCATTGTCTCATCTACCCTTTGAAGTCGCATTAATTGCTCCGAATCACGTGGACTATCCTGTCTGTGTGTGGGCTGTCCACAGGCTTGGAGGTATAGTCGCGTGAGTGTCTCATCGCTCGACAAAACGAGTGCTTCTCTGAAACGCAGCGCAGCGCTATGAGCCCAGGTTTAACGCGGGAGGAAATGAGTGCGTCGAAAGTTGTCTGCCTTGCAAACCTGTGGTAGCGATTGAAACTGCGTTCATTGCCTTTCGTTGCTAGTTCCACTGCTTCGGATCTCAAAGCCAACCTTCTTCATTGGTCACCTCGATAACTTCGACACTGTATGTTCCTCTGCTCGTACGGTGGCCAAGAGCCCTCCAATACTCGTGCTGGATGGAGAGCATGTCCAACCAGCCCAGGAGAACGCATCGACCCTCACAGCCTTGAGCATTCATCATGCTATCCAGCACGGTGCATATCTTCCAGCTTTCGATGAGTTTAAACTTAGAGGAGGAGAAGCAAAGACAACCATTGCTTTTCTCTGCTTTTCTTCTGGAACGACAGGCCAACCGAAGGTAGCTACTTACTCCATAATCATTACAGTTGATCTCGTTAACCAGGGCCATAGGCTGTAGCGATCTCTCACTTCAACGTCATGTGCAATGTCATCCAGACGGCTACCTTCAACTGGGTTAATGAAGAGTATTGCCCGTTAGCGGACCGCAGGTTTCGTCCCGGAGATGTTTGTACTGGTGGTCAGTCAAACTCGGTCCTTTTGACGGAACATCGTTTTGTCACTCACATCGAATTCCTCAGTGCTGCCTTTCTACCGTAAGTCTTGTTACCGTCCCCTAAATTTCTTAGACTGAACAGGGCATAAACGACTGCTTAGATATATACGGGCTCGTGACAAATGTGAGCCCCGCCTTTTGTCGAACCATTCATGTGTGCCTTATGTTTATGCCATCAGATGCATTACCTGATCTACTCGGCGGTATGTGTTATTTCTTCGTTAATTATCCTCGTCTTCTCACTTGCCTTAGATGACCATTGTGGTCACCAAGAAATTCGTCTTCGAGAAATTTCTGGAAAACATCGCCCGCTACCGCATTACTCACTTGCAGTAACTATGATATCAGTTCTTTTGTCAGGCATTGTAAGGCTGATGTCACCCACAAGGATTGTGCCTCCAATGGCCGTCTTGCTTTGCAAGGTATGAAGGTATACTGTCTCCTTATACTGCCTTGTTGTAACCGAGAGTTCATCACTCAGCACCCCGCCACACCCAAATATGATCTCACCAGCGTTCGCTACTGCATGATAGCTGCTGCACCCATATCTGCCGAGCTGACGACAGAACTTCTTAATGTCATGCCCGACATACACCTTGGTCAAGGCTACGGTGTGTACCACAGAAGTCTCGTTTAACTGATCTCTGCGCCAACCTCGATATCTAGGCATGACCGAGAGCTGCGCTGCGGTAAGCATGGTAGGTGTACTCGGCTGTATCCCCTCGGAGCTTGTTGTAAAATCCTCTTTGCTCCTCTGCTCTTCCAGTTCCCCATCTCTCAGAAGGTGGGTACGCTGGGCAGTGGCGGCCAGCTTGTTTCTGGGACCGTGGCAAGGGTGGTCAAGACTGACGGGTCCATGGCTGGATTCGACGAGCGAGGGGAGCTCTGGGTAAAGGGCGGGCAAATCGCCCTCGGGTATTATGGAGACGAAGTTGCGTAAGTATTGTTTTCTGCCCAAAAGACTGTTGGATTTTCGTGGGAAAGTGATGAGTGGCACGAAAAGAGGACGAGTGAGAGCGAGAGAGAGAGGGAAAGGTTGCAATCACGCTGAGTGGTGAGACTGGCTCGTGTTAGGGCAACTCGATGCCCTCAACGAGTCCTACATTCACTGTATTTATAGTACTGTACAAAAGTAACTAGAATATTCTACAATGTACTGAAAGTGGCGGAGCCGGGTGGCGCGGCTGACTCAGCCTGACCGTGGAAACCTCGCGAAAAGTCTCGCAACGTCGAGCTGCACAAGCTGATTTCCAACACTCCCCCTCAGCGAGACGTGCGGAAAGACTCTTGTCAACTCCTACATGCAGCGAAATACCGACTATGGACCAAACCTAACGGCACTCCCCCTGGACGTGCGCGTGTTCCTACATAGCGTACTCCCCCT
>NW_006763154.1:223947-224496 GCF_000264905.1 Stereum hirsutum FP-91666 SS1
TTCGTGGGAAAGTGATGAGTGGCACGAAAAGAGGACGAGTGAGAGCGAGAGAGAGAGGGAAAGGTTGCAATCACGCTGAGTGGTGAGACTGGCTCGTGTTAGGGCAACTCGATGCCCTCAACGAGTCCTACATTCACTGTATTTATAGTACTGTACAAAAGTAACTAGAATACTGTACCATTTCGATCGGATGCCATGGGGGTGTGACGTGTGACACGGTTGGTACTTAGGCCAAACGTGTAAATAGGCCAAAAGCCTCCGAACATTGTGACTGACCTGCCTTTTTAGGCAATTACATTGCCAAATTGGGCGTAGCCGGAAGAAAAAATCGATTAAAAGTGGCCCAAAGGGCCTGTGACCTGTGACAAAATGGGAATAGGCCATGCCATGGCACCTTTGTGACGTGTGACCATGGCATCCGATCGAAATGGTACAGTATTCTACAATGTACTGAAAGTGGCGGAGCCGGGTGGCGCGGCTGACTCAGCCTGACCGTGGAAACCTCGCGAAAAGTCTCGCAACGTCGAGCTGCACAAGCTGATTTCCAAC
>NW_006763154.1:225968-332779 GCF_000264905.1 Stereum hirsutum FP-91666 SS1
AGTACGCTATGTAGGAACACGCGCACGGTCCAGGGGGAGTGCCGTTAGGTTTGGTCCATAGTCGGTATTTCGCTGCATGTAGGAGTTGACAAGAGTCTTTCCGCACGTCTCGCTGAGGGGGAGTGTTGGAAATCAGCTTGTGCAGCTCGACGTTGCGAGACTTTTCGCGAGGTTTCCACGGTCAGGCTGAGTCAGCCGCGCCACCCGGCTCCGCCACTTTCAGTACATTGTAGAATATTCTAGTTACTTTTGTACAGTACTATAAATACAGTGAATGTAGGACTCGTTGAGGGCATCGAGTTGCCCTAACACGAGCCAGTCTCACCACTCAGCGTGATTGCAACCTTTCCCTCTCTCTCTCGCTCTCACTCGTCCTCTTTTCGTGCCACTCATCACTTTCCCACGAAAATCTCGATATCTAGGCATGACCGAGAGCTGCGCTGCGGTAAGCATGGTAGGTGTACTCGGCTGTATCCCCTCGGAGCTTGTTGTAAAATCCTCTTTGCTCCTCTGCTCTTCCAGTTCCCCATCTCTCAGAAGGTGGGTACGCTGGGCAGTGGCGGCCAGCTTGTTTCTGGGACCGTGGCAAGGGTGGTCAAGACTGACGGGTCCATGGCTGGATTCGACGAGCGAGGGGAGCTCTGGGTAAAGGGCGGGCAAATCGCCCTCGGGTATTATGGAGACGAAGTTGCGTAAGTATTGTTTTCTGCCCAAAAGACATCATGTACTACCAAACTGGCAAGCTGATTTCCACGATAGAACGAAAGAATCTTTCATCGACAGGTGCGTCTCGACCTCTCGTATACTGCCTTAGATTAGATCTCCGATGCCTTGCCCGCTAAACAGTTGGTACCGTACCGGCGACGAAATCATCATGCGAGAGAACGGTGATATATTTATCACAGATCGAATCAAGGTAAGAGAGGCATCTACTTCCCCTCGGAAATCATGAACATGCGCTGATATACCCCATCCTGGAATTTAGGAGCTCATCAAATCAAAGGGTTTCCAGGTCGCCCCAGCTGAGTTAGAGGGTCACTTACTCACGCATCCCGACGTGGCGGACGCCGGCGTCATTGGCATCCCGGACGACTATGCCGGGGAGGTTCCTCTTGCGTTCATAGCTCTGCGACCTGCCACCGCTGCCAATATCGCTGCAGACCAGAGTGGTGCGGCAGAGAAGGCGGTTCGCAAGAGTATTTTCAAGGTACGTTCCTATCATACGTACTCCGTGCCGCACATGCACATCCCAGAACGAACTGGCTGATCACTTGGCGATGACAGCACGTCTCTCAGGCCAAGTCGAGTTACAAATGGCTTACGGGCGGGATTGTGTTCGTCGAAGCAATCCCGAAGAGTACGAGTGGGAAAATTCTACGTCGTGTGCTGAGGGAGCATGCAAAGAGTTTCGGGTGTCATGGCGATCCTCCTGCAAAATTGTAGTCTCCTCACCTCCAGTGAGACCACTCGTTATTTCTATCTACCCTCGGCACCTCCATCTCACGCCATACTCTGCTTTCTCCACTTGGACAGGATGTCACATCTTTTGCTTGCACCATGCGTATACAACAACGAAGATGTAGTAGACAAATCCCGAATGCACTGGAAAAATACCTTGAAATATCGTCGTCTCTCCCTTCGGTCGCCGCATCGTTACGGTGGCACACATTCTCACATATTCCCTATCCTTGCACCGTCTTGAAGTGCTCGCGCCTATGCGAATGGTACATATACCTACCCCCCTCATTGGCTGCGGAAAATATCCGAGTCTGAGGTAGAGTGAATGGCTATAAGACAAGATGAGTCCACAAGATGCGGCCGACGAGCAAGATACATACTTGGTGTGCTCAAGCGTACTAAATAAGTGCGGTAACTACCTACAAACGAGAACGAAAAAGAGCCACTGTAACCAACAGACCACGAGTGGGCATTGAAAGTGGCGTGACGGCGTTGATGAGGGAAGGCCCGGAAGGGTGGCGCCATGTGTCAATCCACTGCCGGCAGATTCCGTATAGACGGCGCTTGTTCATCGTTCGTGTTTTGTCCTGTTTTGTCTCAAACAAGTCTCAACCGCTCCTTGCTCACCTGACAAAACTGCTCCCCGGCTGGACCGGTTTCACATGTTGGCGGTAAACTCCTCGGCATCAACGATGGAGCAGATGAAGCCACGGTCGAGCTTTGAGCTGACCAAAACAATTGGCTTGCAATTGACTTTCCGATCCCAGATTTCCTGCGACTTTCTTCAGGGAGAAGCATTCTAGTCGGAGACCACGTTAGATCCTAATCCTTCTGATGCCCCGCACACGTACTTATATTCCATGTACGTCTTTTGTCTGCTATTAGATCGCAAGGCCCAGGTTAGAACTATCCGTTCCGTAGCCCGTTATACTCAGCCCACATCGTCCATCAACCACGCTCAATCATGCGAATCGAAGAGGGATTTCAGCAGGTGTGTCTATCTCACCTCATTAAGTTAAGTGACCGCTAATATCTCGGACGAAGACGCCTTATGATGTCCTCCATCCGTACGCTGATGATACGGTCCTACCTAGTCTCCTACGACGATTGCTGCCGCAGAGGTACATCATTTAACAAGGTATCAGCAGGTAGAGCACTGACCCAGACCCCATTGACAATGAAGTGCCCGCGAAGAAATAGAAGCGGATTTGATACGATGTGGGAAACGTCTCGTCGAAGGTACTATCAGACTACCTTTCGCGACACACTACTAACTACCCGAACTTCCAGAGATACGTCCTCTTTCAGCCATAGTTCACCACCCAACTTTGGTTCAGTATGACCACTGGGGCCATCGAGTGGACGAACTCCACACTTCTGAAGGGTGGCGTAAGTTGGAAGAGTTCGGCATCAAGGAGGGTTTTGTTTCGATTGCGTACGAAAGGAAATATGATGCGTTGAGCAGGGTTTATTCGTCCGCAAAGATACTAGCCATGACGGGTGATTGCCATGTAGTGAGTATCTTCCGCATTTATTTGAGCTAGCTTGTGGTTCTCATGTCGGTGCTCAGGTTATGTGCCCGTTGGGTATGACGGATGGTGCCGCCAGAAGTGAGCTCAATCTTCTCAGAAGCTGGACAGCGAATATGTATACTGATTGAGAGCAGTAATTGAGGTGTCAGGGACGGAAGAGATGAAACGAGAGTTATTGCCTAGGTTGATCAGGTATGAGGCCTACATAATCCTTTTTGTTGTATCATTGACATTTGCTCTCTATAAGTCGTGATCCGTCCTTCGCATATATGGCGGGACAGTGGATGACGGAGGTAGCTCGTACCTTGCTACTACACGCTTTGCCAGATATACTGAAGCAGTTTGACTAGCGTCCTGGCGGCTCCGACGTCTCCCAGTCCGAAACCACTGCGATACCGACAACTCGCATCCCGTCAGATCTTGGCCCCCCCTACCTTCTCAGCGGCTTTAAGTGGTTTTCTAGTGCTGCAGAAGGCAACATGGCCGTCGCCCTCGGCCGTACAAGTCCAGTATCCCAAGCACCCGGGTCTCGTGGTCTCTCCCTCTTCGTCATACCCCTCCGTCATGGTGCTTATCCAACACCGCTCAGCAATGGAGTGCGGATGCATAGGCTGAAGAACAAGTTTGGAACGCACGGTGTGCCTACTGCCGAGCTCGAGTTGGAAAATACAAGAGGATGGTTAATTGGGGAACTTGGACAGGGCGTGAAGACTGTCGCGACCGTGCTCAACGTCACCAGGATCCTTTCTGCTCTCCATTTGTCGGGAAGCTTACAGCGATCCATTTCCATCGCACGATCATACGCTCTAGTCCGCACTATCGATGGAGGGAAAACACTGCTCAGCAACGCACCTCTTCATGTGGCTACCCTGGCCGACGCCACACTTCTCTACCGGGCTGTCACCTATATGGCATTCGGCACCATCGAGCTTCTGGGAAAGAGTGAATGCGGGGCAGCAAGTGAAGAAGAGGAGATGCGGCTTAGGATGCTGACTCCGGCCGTGAAGGCATATGCATCTGTCAGATGTCCGACGGCAATGGAAGAGATGATGGGTGCGCTTGGAGGGTTGGGGTATATGGAAGAAGTGGGAATCGGGAGATTGATCAGAGACAGCTTAGTGGAGAGAATCTGGGAGGGAACTGTCAATGTTCTCGCCCTTGATCTTGTCCGAGCAACGAAGAAGCCGAGGGTGGTGGAAAGCTACATGGCGGTTTGTCCTATGTCATTCTCCCCTCTAGTAAATGTGCTGATGACGGCTCAAGTGGGCTCAATCCGTGATCTCGTCAAGTGCTGGAGTCATGGAGCTTTCCGCTGCCCGCAAGACTATAGAGCGCCTCCAAGGGCTCTTACAGAACCTCCTTCGGCTCCTCTCCCACGCACTCACCAACCCTCTCCTGCCACGTATCGCCCTGAATTATTTTGCCAGCATTTCTTGTGGCCTTTATCTGCTCCAGCACGCCATCTGGTCGGTGGGCAATAAAGAACAGGCTTGTGACGTTGATCTTGAAGCATTCCGGCGATGGGTGGACGAAGGAGACATGCATACTTATGCGCAAGAAGCAGAGGCGGTTCTGTCAGAAGACAATATAGCACGAGCAAAGCTCAATTCGCAGCTGGTGTATGGAGCCAAGCTTTGACGAACTGTGCTTGCGTAAGTCTTGTATATACTTTCGACATCGAAAACTGAATTCACGCAGACACTGACTGCCACATTCACTCGATCTTGATGACTTCTTGCCACGTTTACAGTCACATTGGCTCGAGGTCGTCTGCTGGTCCAGCCCGCTGAATAGAAACCGTAACGTGTTGCGAGATCAAGTGTGATAATGACGGAAAACGTTATTGATACATGGGCGTAGTGTAGTGTACAACAACAATGTATAGCATAAAGTGAGGAGATGTAGTGTTCATCATGCGACTAAAGATCCGTGGAGTGAATCAAGGCAAGAGCCTTATCATCTCTTGGGGTAATTGAACATTCAAATGGTAAGGGTACACTGGATAAGATGGGAGTGAGATCCCTGGACAAGCGCTGAGGAATTTCGACGTACCTCAGCATCGGGACGTCGACAGTATGTTCCCCCATGACAGGTATCTCACTCCCGTACTCATCCTTGGCATAATCGACCGTGAACACAGCAAGAACCGACATGATTGTCACGAGAGTCATCTGCTGTGCGAGGAAACGACCAGGACAGATCCTAAGTTCGGTTCATAGTTAGTCGTGTTTCGGTAGTAGTGCACAGGCTCGATCCTGACCTTCGACCAAACCCGTATGCAGCTTCAATATCAGGATCGTCCTTGAAGTGACCATCTTCGGTAAGGAAACGTTCTGGACGGAACGAATCCGGGTCGGGATACTTCACAGGATCGTGCAGCATTGCCCTGGAGAATAATCGACGTGAATCGCCAGATCTCTACGTTTAATGACCAAGTTGAAATGTACCATAAGTTGACGAATACCACAGAGCCTGCAATATTATGGAGGTCAACACTGGAAGAAGGACCAGTAAACAATAACATACCTTTAGGAAGGATATATCCATCGTATACTTCGTCCTCTGCATTTGCACGAGGTACACCTGTGTCGCCGTCGCATATGATAAGTAACTCTGTCGGGTAAGAGGCGATATGAGTAGTACCTACCAAGAGGAGAGATCACCCTCCAGCGCAAAAGTTCCAGATATATGGCCTTTATGTATGGAAGGGTGTCGCGATCGTCCAGATTTGGAAGGCGGTCTCTACCGACAATGGTATCAAGCTCGGCTTGTGCTTTTCGTTGTGTCTCTGGGAAGAACAATAAAGCGAGGAAGAAGTTGGTGAGGAGCGTAGACGTCTGCGAAGGACCGCTAGTGAATGCTGTGTCAAAGTATGTTTATCATAAGGGCACTCACGGTTTCAACGGCACCTAAAGAAACTGGACGTCAAAAAAACACAGAGACAAGCCGATTCAATAGTCGCACCATCGTAAAGAGTTGCAGCTACATTCTTGATGCGCGTCTGTTGATCATTTGGCGGGAGTTCAAAGCCTTCATGAGCCGTCAGGTACTCATGGCTCAGAGAGGCTTTGGCAGTTCCGTCATGCTGTAAAGAAAGGGAGTCAGACGAGACGAGGCTTGGATAAGGTAGAACTCACGATAGCCGCCTTCACGAAGTCGAAGGGGACGTCCACTATTTCTCGAGCAAGCTGTTTGATATGCGGTACGAGTCGCATACCGCCCATTCCAGGGAACCAAGAAGGCAGATGTTTGACTACTCAAATGATTATGACTGAGAATGAATACCAAAGATAATCGGGTAGTCGTACACATAGGGAATATGTTTATGAGACCAGCAGCTGAGAAGGTGACAGACAGGACCGTCTGGTTCAATTCGTGAGCATTGACGACGTAAGCATTGTCGATTGACTTCAGATCGTAGCCATAGGTGATCGACCTAGGAACATGTTAAAATGTATTACGGAGGTCAAACTCTTTGGGGGACCGACATAATCATCGCTGTCAGCATGCTATAGGCGCTCGTCAGTGTACGTTCCCAAGCCCATGCGCCCAAAGATACAGGAAACTCACAACTTGATATGGTCCGAAAATCCCGCAGGATCGCGTAAAAGCGAGCGCAGCAGCTCGTGAGCACGGAAAGTCTCCATTGCGCGATATGCAGTGATAGCATTTGGTCGAAGGCCATGGTCAGCAATGCGGCGCTCGAGACGATGTTCGTCACTGTGCGGTTTCAACGCAACGTTCCATGAGTAGAGGCCCATCCTGATAAGCAACGTCAGTGTGGTACTAGTTGCCGTGGACGAAAAGGTACTGCCTACATGTCGAATAACGGGAATACAGGGCGGTCCGACCAGGTCAGTCCCCGTTTCTCCAGCAGATCTCTCGCCACTGTGGCGGAATTGATAACAAGGATAGTCTGCCCCATAGTCCGGAGAGACATCAAGGACCCTAATTTATTTCGATGGTGAAGAGGTGGAAACGGCATAGGGACAAGAGGCCTACCGCTCACCATATTTCTGAGCCATCTGGTTATAGATCTCCCAAGGAGACTTTCGAGGCACATCCATAAGATTGCCTATTAGAGGATATCCGCGGGGTCCAGGAGGAAGCGAGAGCCGTGGTTGCCGAGCATGAGCGAGCAGCTTCCTGACAGTGCTCAATACAAGAACGAACAACGCGACCGCCGCACAGTCGACCAGCAGCAGAGGTAAATCAAGAAGCATTTGGGATGACGACGCGCTCAGGCAGACTGACACTGGGCTGTTATAGGTGCTCCACGACCCACCCGTGCCTTTGAGAGATCCTGATAAGCGATCATGGGATGATTACTAGTTACTTCCTCTGGTGGCGTAAGGAGGCGTTGAACCATGCGAGAATAAGACATATGATACACACTGGGCCGCTCATGGCATCACTTTTACGAGCAGTTTCGGGCGGGGATAAGAGCTTTTCGCCTGTAACATGGCCTCGAGGTAGACACTATGCAGACTAGCAGCGACGTGGCCCTGTTGTCCCGCTTGACTAACGCTTGGGAGGCTGGGGCAGAATGGTCCCCAATGCTACCTCAGGCGGTAATCACGAACATACGATGTCACTCCAATATCCCAACTGCGATGTAGCACCCGCAAACGCAAGGGTGCATATCGGAGGAGAGGAGCTGAGCGTAGACTCTAGTGGTGTGATACTGATCAGGAAAGGAGACATGGATCGTGACGTGATCCAACCGTTACCGAAAACAGCTCTTTTTCTTTTCCGCAACATAATGAGCCCACGATGCTGTGCAGTTCCGTATGTTCTGCAGTAGCCCTGATTAGACTAGCAGCGCTCTCGTCTCTCGGTCTCTGGGAGCTATCAAGCGTTAGAATGGAAGAGCCACACTGCAAAAACAAACACCAATCAATGTGAGGAAGAAGAGATACCGAGGGGTCCTGTGGCGTATCTCATAGGCTCCTGTGATGTGTATTGGGTTTCCCGCTTCGGCCTGAAGGCAGCCGATCGTGAACACAGAGAAATATAAGCAGTCTTGTATATGAGCTACTGGATGAGAAAACGGCTATGGAACCGCTGCATGAGAACCAGGCATGGGGTAGCGATGTCCGCCATTCAAGGAAGAAAAGCGGAAATGACGCACAATGGGACGTGTTTTCGATGTTGTTGTCAAAGTTAGACACACATCCTACTCAATCTTCTCGACGGCGACGAGTCTCTTCTCCACGATGCATCGTCTTTCGATTCGAGAAGAACCACTGACGGAGAATTTTTCGATCACAATTGATCCTCGCATTCGCTTAGGGGCGGGAATACATAACCCGGCCTCGAGTGGAGTTCGAAAAGTGTCTCCCGAAGGTATCGGCCCCGCTGGCACGTAACTTACCTTTCCTCGGCGAAACTGGCGTGTAGGCCCAGAAAAATATTTACGAAGGGCGTCCCTGTTGACCATAAGCGTACGAACACAGGAAACAGTATAAGAGTACATCTACCTTTCATCTGTATCCAAATCAAAATCACCTCGAGCGACGTACATTCCGTGGTTGTAATTTCTAGGGCGCACCTGTACCCGTTGTGGCCATCTCGCCACATGGTTTTAGATGCGTGTGTTCGTTTGGAGAACAGCTTATCAGGTAGACCTCTAAGCAAGGCAAATTTTAGCGAGGCGATCAGTTCTCAAAATGATGCAACACCATTATATCTTTGACGCGCACCTTGTGCAGTATGGATATTCGTTTTGTTCCGCAAAGACTCTCGCAACTTTGTATCATGCGTCTCGGCCTATTCAATGTCCTACGGACGAAGAGACCGAGATTCAGCAGCATAAAAGGTCACAAAAGAAGATTCAATTGGAAATTGAGGAATCCCGGGCTCCAGACCACGGTCATAAAATCACGACGGGGAAAAGGCCTGTCATTCTGGAGAAGAATGTCTAGTACCATCCGGAGACACCAACGTGCAACTCTGAGGTCTGAGCAGTAGAGAGTGCGACGAGACCAGCAAGAGCATAAGAAGGGAACCAGGTTGAGAGAGTAAGCGACTCGGAGCTGGCAGCCAAACGCGGTGCAGACCGGTTGCTCAAGGGGAATGATGGAGTCACGTAGGCGAAGACCCGATTCTGCAAAGGAAATCAGCTTGCGGGCTGTTGTAGCGCTGTGTTGCCGGTGGGTTAGATCTACGAATACGAGCAATATAAGTCAAGGATTGTGGTAGGAGACGGGGTCACAGGGAAGCAAAGAGCCGGATGCACTGATCATAAGTTCATACACACACATACGTTCTTGGTCTTTCGTGGTAGAACTCAGTATCAGAGGCTGCAATAGGCGGAAGGAAAGAGATGTCTACGGGTAAAAGATGGGTTTGTGTACTTGCCCTGGCTCTTCTCCCGGTACTTCAGCCGAGAAGGGCAGCCAGATACTAACGCGTCTCCATGGCTCATTATTCCGAGGACTAATATTCGTAAAGAAAATGAAGACGCACATTGGAGATCCAGCCCGAGATATTTTCAGCTAAGCACTCTAAGGTTGATCTGGCCACAAAACTCACAACACCACCTCCGTCTGTATTTCACTCCAGGCATGACTGCGTCTCGTTTCTTGTCGTTCTGCGTCGTAGGGGAGGCTCCAACGCTGATCCCTCTTTGACGGGTCCGACCTGCTGCATCTCAAGGCTGGGAATTGATGTCCGGTGTATTTAACGAGGAGTGTTATACAGGAGTGTTGTACAGTGGCCGGCATACGTAGTCGTTGAAGTAGTAGTACTAGTAGTAGAAAGCACGAAGACCGCCGGAAGCCATCGACGCGCCGCTTGTCTCGACCACGTGGCACAAACAACAAATGCCTCAACAAATTCACACGGGTACTTCTAGCGAGGGCGTCGGTGCGGATGCTGCCAGTGAGCTGACTGCGTTGTTCTGTTCTACTCAAAGCGTCACTGGAGCATTCAGGAGCAGGTCAAAATGGTATAATCAGTCACTACGGGGGCATGATAACCGACAGCCTTGGCCCGTTGGGCCACCGTGACGCTTCGAAGTGGCGTTCAGTCGGAGTCTGAATCCTACGATGCGGTTCAAATGGGCAGAATGTGGCGTCACTCGTGCTTGGTCTCTCACCATTACCATGCTCCTCTAAACTTGGGCGAACTTTGATAAACCGTGTGCTTTGAAATACATATCTCTCTCACTTCTAGGCTGCTTATGCTTGTCAAATGAAGTTGTATCGACCAGGCCGAGGTGCATGATCAAACCAGTGGCCCTTCATGTCCCTCGAGCTTCCGCTTGACGTCGTTGCTGTTACAGCGGTCGATCCGGACTATACCTTGTGTCCCACTCTTTTGACTGTATCAGCTTGGTCAAATCTCGACCAGTCGTCTCCTGATCGTTACATTGGCCTCGTCATACTGAGTCTACCCAACCTGTGACGATTCTTCCAACCCTTATCGTGTCAAGGCCATGGATGTCTTGCCTTCCAGTTTCCCTTCCTGCCGATCTTCAATCCTCCACGGCTTGCTGCAGAGGCAACAGTTACTGCGACAGATCATCAGGGTAATCTCTCAGTGCCACAGCCGATTGGACAATCTGATAGTTCTTGTGCGGGTCTTAATATTTTTTCCCCAGTCACATTCGCATATCAATCTCTAGCCTGCTTTCCTGACAGCAGACATCATCATACAAACGGTCAAATCGATACTATATGAACGGATGAGGCTATCGTTATTTTCAGGTGGTAGAGTATACAATGTGAATCATCGGACGACTTCCACCCATTTGCTTGTTGCTTTGAGTTATACTCTCGGTTTTTTTCTTCCATGCAACGTGCATTATTGTCGTAACGTGTAGTAGGCTACTTCCTGTAAATGTGAATGTCCATTTATGCCTCAGTAAACATGAGGAAACCCCAGGAACGCCGATCCGATGCCTCCCTTTTCATGCCTTTGGGGACTTGCCGCTCGGCCATTCCTGCAATTGCCCCACTTGATCCTCATCTCCCATTCGTAAAGACTTGCGTCAACTCTCCTCAAAAAATACAGTACGGTGAAGAATCCGATATGAAAGATGAAGCAGCTGCCGTGCATCGATAGTCGAGCGGACTCGCGCCTCAAAACCACGAGACTCACGCGGCGAAACCTGTTTGCTTCCAACCATCTCCCCTTCAAAATCTCCGACTGTACTCTTCTGCGTTACCACCCGTGTTGTACTTGCTGTGTATATTGCTGTGTATCGATATCTCACCGTACTTATCTGGACGTCACAAGAAGCGGGGAAGCTTTTCTATTTGGGTTCCCTTGGTTATCACAGCACTTGCAAGCGCTAGCGCTCGAACGACCCTCGACTTTCATCGCTCATTCTCGTCCATTTCACCCTCGATATCGGAGAAGGCTTGTAGAGAATTCATAGGATAGGTTGAGGCGCGCATAGGACCTGTCTGGAGTGATCACGATCTGTGTAGAAAGTTCAGGAAACGGAACAGTCGAACAAGGGTGCGTCAAGGCTATGCTTCTCATGGTCCTGCAAAGCGATGAACATAATTTTTGTTTGACTATCCCCGGACGATAATATCTCAATACCATCGTCCTCGCTCTTTCCGCACCATAGCCTCATACCCTTTCCTCTGAAGGACCCAGTTCCGAATCTTAACCACCGCTTCACCGACACTTCAAGACCATACCCCCACCATCACACGATCTATCGCATACTCAATCATGTCAGACGACCGATACCTTCAAAGTGCCTTATACCAAATCCAAGAGACTCCGACGTACACAGCACCGACACGCAAAACAGAGGAGCCCGAGTTCATCGAGCGTCAAGTCAAGTCGGTGCCTATGCCTGCAGCGTTCGTACCCACCGACGACCAGTTGTTCATGAACGATGCGCACGGCCGACGACGACCGAATCCTGACTTCCTCCGCGAACATTTCTTGAGGGAGGGGAGGTTGACGATCGAGCAGGCATTGACTATATTGAGGCAAACGACGGACCTGCTTGCATCAGAGCCCAATATATTGCACGTTCGGAGTCCAGTTACTGGTGCGTCACTCTGTTGCTCATTGTATGCTAAGATCCTATTTTGACGTTTGCTTCAGTGGTGGGTGATATCCATGGACAGTATGTGAGTATCGCACTTTAGGACGGTTAGGAGAGGATCGCGAGGCAAGGTGCTGACTAGCGATGAGGATTAGTATGACCTCATGAAGATATTCGAAATCGGAGGTGATCTATCGGACACGAACTATCTCTTCTTGGGAGACTATGTTGACCGGGGGTGTTTCGGAATCGAGGTATGCCCCTTCTTCCTCCTTCCGTCATGCCTCATTCCGCATAGAGAGAAAACTTTGCTGAGACCAGTTTTGTGTCTGCACGCAGTGCTTACTCTACCTGTACACCCTCAAACTCTGGCATCCCGATCGTCTATTTCTTCTACGCGGAAACCACGAATGCAGACATCTAACAGAATACTTCACCTTCCGACGAGAATGTACGGCCTCTCACCTTGCATCGCTTTCTCCTCGCCCTTGCACTTCCCAATGTGCCTTCTTGTGGCAATGCGAAGCACTCACACGTATATGTGTCTTGCACAGGTCTTCACAAGTACTCACAGCCAGTCTATGACGCCTGCATCGAGTCATTCTGCGCGCTTCCTATCGTCGGCCTCCTCGACGGCAAGTTCTTCTGCGTACATGGCGGGATATCGCCGGAGTTGAATACATTGGAAGATATCCGACGGGTACGTTTTCCCTGGGTCCACTTCCCTTTCCATGTTCTGTGTCTGATGCGCTTGAACGTTCGTCATGGTGGTGTTATGATGATGTGGCGTGTGGTGTGGCACAATAGATGAACCGCTTCGAAGAACCCAAATCTTTTGGCCTCCTTTGTGATCTCCTCTGGGCAGACCCAATACCTCAATTCGGTAACGAACACGAGCCTGCCGCCGCCATCGCGCGTGGTCAGCCGCCATTAGCGCCAGGACAACTGTGGGAGCATAACGGAGTCAGGGGATGCTCATATTTCTTCACGTACGTTCTCAGTTATGTTCAAACTCAATCCTGAACTACGTCTAATACGGTGAGGACTGCTGCTGCTCGTAGGTACGAGGCCGTGATCAAGTTTTTGGAGAGGAATGAACTGCTGGGCGTTATTCGAGGGCATGAAGCGCAGGATGCTGGGTACGTCCTCTTCCTTCCTTGTTGTCCTCCCTCCATCACCTCGCCCCATCATACTCCATCCTGACACATGAATCAGCTACACTATGTTCCGCAAGACCCCCACCAAAAAGTTCCCCTCTGTCATCACCGTCTTCTCCGCCCCAAACTACCTCGACGTCTACCACAACCGTGGCGCCATCCTCAAATACGCGAACAAGAACATCACGATAAGGCAGTACCACGCTCGACCACATCCCTACTGGTTGCCAAATTTCATGGACGCGTTTACGTGGAGTTTACCGTTCGTCGGCGCGAAGAGTGCGTCATCCCTCTTCATCCCCTTCCTTTCATCTCATCACTGATCGAAATTGGGTGTGGCGTGGCTGATGCGTTGTTTGGCGCAGTCATCGAGATGCTCCTAGCCATATTGAGCATCTGCTCGCACGAAGAGCTCGAAGACTCCGACTCCTCTGACGAGCCCGATGCTGAAGCCCGCACACTCCCCGACTTTTCTTCGTTATCCGCCGCTGCCGCACAAGATCTTGCCGGGAGAAGACAGCAGATCAAGAATAAGATTTTGGTGGTGGGCAAGATGCAGAGGTTGTTCCAGTTGTTGCGGTACGTTTCGTGTTGGCGTTACTGCCATGCATTGCTATGTGATGGTGAATGTGAAAGCTGATGTACAATGTGGTGTTGCTCTGTAGGGAGGAATCCGAGAACGCATCGGAACTTACACCGGACAGTGCGGGGCTAGGGGCTTCGGACGTTGGGTCGAGGATCGGCGCGGATGCGTTGGGTGTACAGGGTAATCAGATTCGGAGATACATCAGGAGTTTCGACGAGGCGTACGTCTTCTATTTTACTCTACTCTATTCCCATATCCCCTCGCACCCCTCTCCTCCTTCGATGCCGATACTCACCTTGCTCTCGTGTGGATGTCGACATACACAGCCGCAAACTCGACATCGCAAACGAACGACTCCCCCAATTCGACTACGCCCCCACCTCCTTCCCACTCGTCCCCGTTCCCTCCATGCGTCAACCTCTCCAAGCCCAACTCGCCCGTTCATGGCACGGTTCTGGATCTTCCACGCCTACGTCGCCTAATGATGATGACGTCGATTCTGGGGAAGGTGGGTTTAGCGATGGTGGGATGGGTGGGGTAGGAAGACCGCCAGGCGCGTGGCCTCAGCCTCTTGGGATGGAGGCACTGATTCGGAGGACGTTGGAGGAGGATGAGGGGGATGGCGGTGTTGTGGAGAGGTTGGCGGAGAGGATTGCGAGTGGGAGGAAGCCGACGGGGAGGCCAAGACCTTTGAAGAGACATGAGACTACATGAGCAATGAGAATGTAGGTGAGGATGGGTGATGAGTAGCGCGAGGGGTGAATTCTGGTGAGGATTGGACAAGGAAATAGAGGAGGAGAGGGATTATTTCTGCTGACTATGGTTGGACTCGGCGCAACTTTGTTGGTTGCTTGGATTATCATTCGCTTGGTTTCGTTTCGTTCATGCTCGAGTTGTTGACGAGATGCGGTATTGTACTTGTTCCAGTGAGAGTGTGTTATCTAATGTACGTCTTGTGCTGTGTAGTGTGGTGGATTTCGCTGCTGTGTCGCTGTATGATGTATTTCATTCTTGATCATATCATTAGTGAGACTGAGTGTCGTCGAGATCTGGAATGAGTTCGTGGAAGCGTCGGTGAGAACGTCTATGTTACCGTACACGAACTGCTGGGTGGCGGCACTCAGCTGACGACTCTCAACCGGAGCTGAGCGGGCATTGGTCGGCAATGCCACACCAGCATGGTCCGGTGTGTCCACCAAAAGCAAAAGTTTGATGCTTTTTGGGTTTCGAAGAGGCGAAATGAAGGAGAAGATTGACGGAGGCATAGAAGTTGAACACACTGTCACGCCGTAGTGCGGTGAAAGATTTCTGGTCGTAGATCCCTCGCCCGATGGATATGATATAAAATTTGGGTTAACAGTCTTGGAAGGTATTGTCCCGCCGGTTCAGATGGTGCTTCCTCTCATGCGGAAGATCGCATGGCGATAGATGCATGCCGGCGGTGATGAGAGCGAGGTCGTTGGATTCGTAGGTTGGAGCTCGAGAACGTCATGGGTCGGTAGACGGTCAGAGGATCCAACTAGCCAAAGGCTCAATCAAACGAAACAAGATACCGAGAATAATGTCGAATCTTCATTCCGAGTCCGAGAAAATTAGTCCAACATCTCTCAAAACGAAAACAACATCTGGGAAGCTATCGAGCGAAAGCAATTTACGTCCATATTGGACGGGTATACTTAGGCAGTACTAAGAGTTCCAGGAAAGTCCGTTATAGTGTCGTGTATAATGGTGGTAAGATATAGTATGAGGGGTGTTGAAAGAAGGCGATGGTCAGGTTATTTAGAGACCGAGAAAACCAAGGATAGTGGTAAAGTTAAGGCCAGAGAGGACACCAGCAAGACCGCTAAGGAGGGTGTCGAGAGTCTGCTTGACGATGATGAGGATCTCAGCGAGGAGGTTACCGAGGGAGTTCAAGAGGCCACCGAGGGAGATGCTGTTGGATGAAGCGTCAGAACCTGCACCTATCGCAAAAATGTGTATGAAAGACTTACTCAAGACCGCCGAGGGCGCTGACGACGGAGGCATCGCTTCCGGATGCGGTGGCAGCACTCTGAGCAGGGGTCACGACAGACTGAGAAAAGGCGATAGTCATGATGAGTATCGCGCAGAGTTGTACGAGGAAGAAGAAATCCCACAGAGATGAGGTTTTCGATGGTGCTGCTCAAGGTTGTAGCGTCAACGTTCGAGGTGTCCAAGCTGTTGAGCTGAGAGGTAGCGCTGTCAATCTGGCTGGTGATGCTGCTAACGATCGGGGTAACGTTGTCCGCGGTGGCATTCGTAGAGTCGAGCGCGCCTATGGGACATAACCATTATCCAGTCAGCAAGAAAGACAAGGAAGAGGAAAAAAAGCTCTGCATACTCAAGGAAGCCAAGTCGGGGGCGATGGCATTCTGGAGGTTGGTCAAGAACGTAATGACTTCGGTAGTCTGGCGCTTCTCAGCGGTGGGGACGGCAGAGACGGCAAAGCCGAATGCGAGAGTAGCAAAGATGGCCTTGGTGAAGTACATGGTGACTATGTGAGGTGATGGGGTGAGGTGTTTAGACAAAAGGCTGAGGATGGAGGAGGTGAATAGCTATGAGGGAACCTTGGCGGTGAAGAGAGTTGGTACGATAGAGCGAGGCTTTTATACCTGAGGATCCAGGGACGAAGGCATGGACAAGAAAGAAATGAGCTTGGAGCGAAATAGAAGAGCTGAGTGGATGACGCAAAAAATGAGACTATGGCGAGGGTGCGTGAACCGGTGGTACCGAGTGCTGATCTACGGCAAAAGAGAAGGTATAACGCCGTATTAGCGGTGCAAGAACAGCCGTCCGTGGTCGAGTTCGATGTAAGCTCCATAACCTTCCTTCAAGTTCTATTTCTCGCAACGGACCATGGGAACCTTGGGCCAAAAATGAGCTTTTATTTCAAAGGCAAGCAGAAGCTGCGAGTAGATCGACGCAAGGATAGTGGTTCGGCATACCTTGTTCGCCATTGTTCTTTCAAAAATAGTGACAACCCTCGTTTGCATGGCGGGATCGAGCTGTTTGGGACAACGTCTGGGGTCTCGAGGACCAAACGGTGGAGTGTCTGAGATGATTTGTGGAGCTAGTGAGCATCGGAAGGATGGAGATTTAGATGTGTTATATCCATTGAGAGGTCACAGCGGGTCCGAACTTGATCGCCTGACCTTTCTTGAACGGTAGGTCTATGACTGAAATGCATACTGTCACTCCTAAGATATAATGGGCGAAAACCAAACTAGTTTTCGAACGCCAGTAAGACGAGGATATGGGCAGGCACTCGTCGAGCTGGTGTAGATGAATAAACATTTACAATATGATTATCCCCGAGTCGCATGGTTACCAAGATGTCATCATCTGACTGGATAAACCTCTCGCCTTGGTTACGGCCAATGCCTGTTACGACCGTGCCTGTGACATCACACATTAAAAGGAGAGTTACCCACGGCCGACCAAGGCTTGAGCTCGTTGGGAGATCGGTGAGGAGCGAGTGACCCACGCCACACTCACCCCACCAGAATCCCCGGGCCTGAGATCTGAGACCTTACTATAGGGTGTTCGCAGGAGGTCTGTGCTATACCACGGGGGAAATAAAGGGAAATCATTGCATCGAGTTGGGCAGATATGAAACTATCGCCGAGCAGGACAGCACGGGTTTCATGGCTCCATGATTAGGAGAGGATGCGCGTCGTCCGTGAGTCTGGTCCAGCATGTAAGGCAAGGTTGTCGTAACGATAATACGCGGTAGCAGGTAAAACCCGATCACGGCGAGGGCGCCGAGTGATTTACAGGTTTGTGAGAACCTTTGACAAGCTCGCCTTCCAAGGTCATCATCAGTCTGTGGGCACCGACGTCACACGGCCAAGATATGGCTGCTTGATGACGAGCATCCCTAGGATAACTCCTCAAAGAAAGAAGAGCATGGAGTAAAAGGACAAACGTGGTGATGTTCATCCTGCCCGACGAGTCGGACACGACCACATGTGCGACGAACGTTAACGACGAGGTTCTCCAGACGCATGGAACCACGTCACGCGTGTAAATCTGGCAGGGAAGGAAATGTCAGCACTGCGCGAGTTTGCAATCCTAGGGCCAAACTGGACCTACCATAGTGAACCACACATATTTCTTTGGCTACCGTACACGGTGTTCATCAGTCGGATGGATAGGTCGATTTCCCTGCAGAAAGGGAGGCTCACAACACCTGGTGTAGGGGATTGAGTATATCACCAAGTTTGACCGACATTGCACGGCAGAGATTATCGAGGTGACTTCCGATGTTCCGAAAGACAGTTGCGAAGCCGTGCTAGACGCTTTCCTTATGGTATCTCCGAGCGAAAAAAATGTCCTGAAGTGTTTTGATGGAAGGCAGAAATATGAGGAATCGAACGCGAGGTTTAGATTGCTTCCGGGGGATTGACTACACAGGGATGAAAAAGTCAGTACTGTTGATTATGTTCGAGGAGAGTCAAGTACTGATACGGCAAACGTCCACTCGGTGCCACTCACTTCGATATGTGGCCCAATGGATCGAAACCGTATTGTAATGGTGCTGGGCAGCGAAGCTGCCCAGCGCCGATCTGCATATGTAAGCACTTTCCCCGCTGCCGACTGTTGCCGCGTCCGAATATGGGTCGGTGGCATTTTTTGGGTCGGGTTTTCTGTCCCACACAACTTATTCCCTGTGTTTGCCCTTCCCCTCATTTTTATATATAATTCTTGACTCAAATGTTTGAGTTGCTATATTACTGTACCTCTCATAATTCCTTGTATATTTTGAATGACTGTAATGAGCTCCCTACAAGAAGTACGGGGCCCATCTTTTGTGGTAAGCGAGAAAGAGCGTCAGCCACTCGCGGAAAGTCGCGTTCGCGTGGTTTACGCCGTGCACTTTCAGCCACTTTTGCACGAAGTCGCCACATTGACCCCGAGCTAGGGAAGGGGCTGCTCATCAGAATGTCTGGAATTGCTAGGAGAAAGCCTTGAGAAGAAGCTATAGCTTCATATTCTATGGGCAGAATATTTTGTATACTGGGTAAATTTGGACTGAGGCCTCCAACTAGTGCCGAAAAGCAAAGCATAGCACTCATGAGGCCTTATAAAGAATTCTGTTCATAGAATAGTAAATGATAGCATATGAAGTATTATATTTATATTTTACGCAGAAATCTTCGACAGCCCAGTCGTCCCTAGCTCAAGGGACATTCATGGGACAGCAGATGGCGTCCGAAGAGGCCAAAAGTGGACGACGGTTCAAACTCCGACGCGCAAAGATGGCGTGGGAGTCTGGCGCCGGGCAGCTGCGCTGCCCAGCACCAATTGTAACGCAGAGGTTCCGGGCAAGAACACGGGATGAACCGGAGCGACAGCCGCCACAAATCTAAAGTGAGCCAGCATTTCTCACTCTCACGCCACCTAAGGGAATCCCAAGTTGAGGCCAGACGGAGCTTTAGTTCAAGATGACGATAGATTCTGACAGGCATTGGCATTGTATCCGTCGAGGTTTATCAAGCTAGAACCTGTGTCCATGATTGTAAAATGGTCAGCAAGGGAAGCTCGAAGTCGAGTGTATGAACTATGACTGTCTTACTTACGATTAGGGTGGAATCATAAGAACAACGCCCACTACGAATATGCCGGATTATGGAACAAGGCAACATTTCAGTATCAACAGGGTTTAGTCGACGGTATGGATTGGCTGCCGCCTAACGGGGATCGCATATAAACGAACCGCCTTGATCGACATGGACCAGCGGAAGAACTCGTGGCGAAAGCAGGCAGCAAAATAACTGTGGCACGTTCCATAAAAGCGGGTACAAGAAAGGTGTTCAAGAATAGATGCGCAAAATATATGTTTCGACGATGGCTGGATATAATGTGAACTATTCGTCAGCACAGGCGAGGGAAATCCGGCAAATGAACTCGCCTGACAAGTGTGTCGCCGCTCAGATTCGGAGCAAAGAAGAACAAACGATAGCATGGAGGATATGTATACATGGATAGAGTCCTGTTGAAGAGAAATAAAAGCTGATGCTGGTGCGTAGCAAAACGGGGGAAATGAAAGCCATCGAGAAACGACTTTGCAAGCAAGCAAAGACGAGACTCGACGCCTCCGGACGCTTGCCAAGAGGTGGCAACTTCGCCCTGCGGAGGGATACCACCCACGACTAAGAGCTGGCCCCACTTGCGCCGACTGCTACGACCCTGATGCTCGCGTCTCGCCTTTTCGCCCTCCCGCTCGAACCTTCGGCCTTCTGTCTGGACATTCCCGTTCTGAGAGGTTTCACTCCCCTCCCTCTCGTTTTCTTCGGCTGTAAAGGCGGTAATAACTCCATCCCTAGAATCGTGCGCCTCTTATTCTTCAGATCGTGCGATATGGTCGCCTGGCCACGGGTGCCACAGTGGTTACAGTCACATCGACGGGAGCCACCGGGGTTGAGAGGAGCACCTCGCATCAGCCAGGCGGCGTGCAAGACAAATTCGAAAGGGGAGTCAAAATAATTGGGTTGTAGGACCCCTGAATGATGAGGAGCGTACGAGTCAGCGAACAATCCAGGAAACTAGCGAGATGACGTTACGATGAAGAGATGCAAGAGGTTCAAACACATGCCTGCGACTGCACCAAAGAGATATTTGTCGTTGCCAGTGCGACCTTTAGGGGGATCTGGGTCTACCAATCGATACAATACATAGTCCTCTGGGAAATCGTCCAGAATCCAATCTGGTTCCACTGGTTGCATTAAGCGCCAATCACCACGTCAGAACATAGCAGCGGGATCAGTTGGTCGAACAAAGAACATACCAGGTTCATCTTCAAGGTTCTTTAGCGCTTTCACCTTGGGTTTCGCCATTCCAAGAACTTCTACCGCCAAATATTTTCCTATCTCTTTCCGCCAGTACACCGACGATGGGTCGTCCTTCACAATACGCTCGTAGTATTTCCCCGTTTGATCCCGCTTCCTGGTCTTTCCCTTCACTATTACTTTCGTCTGATCAACACGCTTCTCTTCATCGCCCTCTGGGCTCCCACTACCCCCTGCCGCTGCTTCATCCCCTTCCAAACTACTCTCTTCAGCTATTATCTTCTTCATCTCTAAATACGCCTGCTGCCCGATCGGGTGCCTGTCAGGGACGTTCTCCTTGGACGCATCAGTCAACTTGATACGGATCCGGTTGTTCAGAACTTCGTAGGTATCACAAGAGCCGCTCCGGCCGTACAAAGGTGTATCTTCATCTGAGTCTCGTCCGAGCCATGTCGTAGAGATGGGCGGAGAAGAGGGACGAAGTGTACACGTCGCTGTAAGATGCGAGGTTGTCGATCGAAGAATATGGCCACCATGGGTCCTGATATCAAAATATGCAGATTTGACGTCTGGTTTAGATTCGTTGTCAGAGGAAACATCTTGAGATGGGGCAAGTCGAGACGTGGATGCGTGAGGTTGGGAGTCGGCAATGGTTTGGGGATTCGGGTAAGGCCGAGCTCGGGGAATGACAGCCTGTCGAGGCTCTTGCTTGATCTTTGGCATTGCAGACGGCCTCTGAAAGTATCGATATAGGGATTTATAGAGTCGCGGTGTATAGAGGCTAGACAAGGTGGATGTTGACGTCGATGGTCAAGAAAAGAAACCGTTACGGCAGTGGCGTGTGGCGTGTCGGAAGCGTAAGTCGTGGGCCACCCTCAGGCTCACGGTCACGATTTGCGTACTTACCCCCGAGACCTCTTAGGCCGGAATATTGTTTTTGTCGCATTTGGGCATCATTCTGTTTGCAAGTACATTTAGGTGCCTTCGTCCCGTAACTCTGGTTCCGTATACTTATATTCTACCACTTTGAGAGCCGTAAAGATCATGCGTTAGCTTCCTTAGTCACAATCCAACGCCGCGCTGATACTTCACGAAGGGCTATCGATAATACTTCTCACAAGCCGGTTCAATGGTTCTCAGTCGCAAGAGAATCAAGGAGATGGAGGACGCGAACGCAAGTTTATTCAAGTAGGGTAGAATTAGGGTACGAGATGCATCAAATCCGGAGCAAAGTATCAAACACAGAGCCCAAACATCGAGAAAACCTCAACCTAAGAAGCAAACCCATCAGAAATACAGCTCACCCGAGCAGGAATATGAAAAGACTTACATCGTCAAACCCGTTTAAAGATTCAAGATGGAGAGGAGGGTGGCAACGTTGAGGTTGACGATGACGTTGGTAAGGCCACCGATGAGGGGGAGGAGAGCGCCAAGGACGTCACCGAGGAGGGCGCCGACAAGGGAGACGACAACGTTCAAGAGCGAGGCGATGATCTCACTGTAGAATTTTTCAACACCAAAATCAGCTCTAGTTCACCGCTATAAGTCAACAGAGCTGAAGGAAAGGACGCACCCAAGGGGAGCGCAGACCGAGACGACGACGGAGATGTCAACGTTGGCGAGACCAAGGACGTGGCCAACGGCAGAGAAAACAAGGTTCAACACATCAGCGACGAGCTTGGCGACGTCAGCGAGGGCAAGCTGGGCTGTGCCGTCGACGTTAACGAGGATGACGGCGGCGGACTGGCCAACGAGAGCGTTGAGGTCGGTGACAGCGGCAGAGATGACGTTGGTCACATCAGTGATGATCGGGGTAAGGGCATCGGAAGTGCAGTTGTCGGTGACAATATAGTCTGTTCAATTGGAGCAACGTTTCAGCAAATGGCGAAGGTTATCGTGAACAAGAAGAAACGTACTGAGCTCAGCCACAACCGGGACCAAGCTGACTTGGAGCTCAACGAAGATGGCAGCAAAGCTCTTAACATCGTCACGCTGCTCGAAGCTGGACATCGGGGGCACAGAGGGTGTCGGCGCCGGGGGAGCGGGGGCCACGGGTGGAACGGAAGGTGTCGACACGGGAGCAGTGGGAACACCAACATTGGGCGTAGGGGCCGCGGGGGCAGCAGAAACAAGAGCCCCAAGGGCGAGGGTGGCGAAGGTGGCGATTGATGCGAAAGAAGGCATTGCGGTGCGATATTAGGTGGTTGGGTGGGGTATGGGTTGTATATAAAGAGTAGAGGGCGTAAAGACTGTGTCAAAGACGAGGGAGGGAGACGAACGGGAAGATGACAACTGGGAAGATGTCGATGGTGGTTGAAGGATGAGGTTGGAACTCTTTATATACCAACACCCAACCTTACCTTTCTGGAGGCGTGGCCACTTCGCTTCAAATTAGGGTAGGACTAGCGTTACACGTCGATCGCTTGTTCGACAGCGCGCAGAACTGTGCCCATCGTTCATCCTATTATTGGGTGCACAATACGTACAAATCGTGGGGTTAGCAGTGCGGACGTGACGTCCTCCGATCTCGGAACTTGGGTTGACCGGATGAGACCATGAGTGGATCAAAGGCTTCGGTTCTGTTTGGATGGATCTTTGGTGTTGCAACTTGACGACGATGAGGTGGGTTCATGCCAAGAGGGCTCGGAGAGCCGCAGGACGACCATTTAGAAAGCCTCCGCCGAACGAGTAGGCACGGAGCAGAGGTGTTTGTTGCTTCATTTGGAGAGAGAGAAGCCCTGAATACCATAAGTGACATTGCCTGAACCAACCTTTTCCGACTCTGCTAGCGCAGTCGCGCTTCTCTCAGTTTGTCGTAGAACTGCACACAAATGTCGAACAGAAAAGAGTCAACAAGAAAGTAATAGATTGGGGATTGGGATCTACTCACGTCCACTTTCACTGACTGAAGAACCCGTTCCTCCGCCTACATCCTGCTCCGGAGTTCCCTTTCAAACGTCTCCGTGTTTCAGAAGTTCAGCAACCCTCGATCACCAAAAATAGATCTGCATCTTTCATAGACTTTAATCGGAGGTTCTAGGAACGTAAAGACGACTGTCGGCCAGCGGCGCGGCAAATAAGCAAGCGAATGCTGCGAAACGTGTTCAAAACGTGAAGACACAACGTCGATCCGTTCTCCGCAGATCCGGAAGTCCGAACGGCGTCCTTCAAAAGGATCTTTGTAGGTTACAAGCTCCTGGGTGGAATTAAATGGGTCTTTATGGAAGGAGAATGATATCGTTTGCTGAACACAGGTCGGAAATCGTGCAGGTATAGCATAGCCCGCAGACGGCTGTTGATGTCACTCTCGCTAAGCGCAGCAAGGCCTCTCTCGGGTCCGTGAAGGGGCGTCCAAATCGGTATCCGCCGTAGGGTGGCGGAGAAGGATGTATGTAGTAGTAATTGCGCCGGACAGAACGAGAGGCAAGTGTACGACGTCAAAGATGACACAAATGGTGATCACAGCGAGGCAAGGAGACTGAGAGTGCGTATATCAACGGTGAGGGTGGTCAGGAAACGGGTACACAAGGATACCGATTTAGCGTGAGTATCCACACTCTGGGCACACACGGAGTTTTGACTGCGGATACAATATGAGCTATCTTTCCAGTAGATTGAACGAGGATCCATCAGATATCGACGTACACAAGCTAGCAGCAGGCTTTGTATTGACAAGGACACCATGAGATTTACGGGCCTTGGAAGTATCCGAGCCAACGGGGATGCTGATGATATCGAGACTGACTTCAAACAGCTCATCCCGTCGAGATATTCGCCGGTTCCATATTGCCCAAACGCGGAGAACAGCGAGGTTTGGCAGGTTTGAGTTAATTCTGAGGAAACTTGAAGGACTAGCGGGGCCTCGTCGGTGAGACCATGACCATCGATAAGAAAGTCATTGGACGGTTGTGCGGAAGGCGTTGAGAATGGTCCTGGCAAGGATAGGTAAAGACAAGCTTCGGCAGGCTCTGCGGCAGAGCTTTTCGTCGCCAAGTCAGCCCTAGGTTTGTCCCGAGTAAGTATAGGATAGGAATTCAGGGCGACTAGATTCCTACGGATAACCATCCACTCAGCCGTAAATAGACCATATCTGCAACCGTTTAAAACGGCTTTAAAACTGTGATCGGGCCAATCGTCGCGTCCCGTTGGGCCTTAGCGAGCTTTGGCGAGGTCAACAATTCACTTGCAGATACGGTCTTATGTAGAAAAAACACAGTACGTCCTGGCTGAAGGAGATAGAACTTGAAAGCCAGAATACAATCGTGGTTGTAGGCCTCAAGTAGGCCTTGACTCAGGCTCTTCAGCTCTTCGCGGCCGAGGACAACATTGACACGCGGCCTTCCGGAAAGTTCCGCGAGGCCGCCACAGGCCGCCACCGCGCAAGGCCGTCACCTCCATCTCTTTGCCTCTTCCACCGGCATTCCTCTTGTTTTCTCCTCCATATGTTTAGTTGATAGATCTCACAAATAGCGACTTCCATATGAGCTCTAAACAGCGTCCGACCATACCTCGGCTGTAAGCTACCCTGGAACGTTCTCTTGTCGGGCTGATATCCATGTAACCCGAGAACGCCAGCCTTTACGATGCACTCGATGAAACTAGGCGATTATCTGTTACGCTTCCTCCATTCTATTCGACCACATCGACGACGACTCTGGCTCTGACAGTATGGGTCAACTCTGGTCTTCCACTTTCCCTCCTTCCCCGAAATGGTCTGTAAAAGACATACCAGACCTGTCCGGAAAGGTTATGATCGTGACGGGTAAGAAAGAGTCTTAATTGATCCTTCGTTCGGGCATCATAGTCATCTCACGATTCGCTGTCGCGACATATCATCCTCATCTCCAAGGTGGTAACAGCGGAATTGGGAAAGAGATTATTCGTGCTCTTCTCACCCACGACGCCAAAGTCTACCTCGCAGCACGGAACGCCGAATCCGCAAAAGCTACCATTGTAGAACTCAAAAACGACACAGGGAAAGAACCGATCTTCTTGAGCCTCGATCTGTCGAGCTTGAAGTCTGTAAAGATGGCGGCAGAGGAGTTCATGAGCAAAGAGCGGAAGCTGGATACCTTGTTCAACAACGGGTGAGATCTCCATACGCATTTGCCCTGCGTTCGCCCTTCTGATGTACTGATGATCATCTAGTGGCGTCATGTTCTTGACGAGCGCTCCTCAGGCGGACGCTATCAGCGAAGATGGGTATGATATACAATGGGCCACAAATGCGTTGGGTCAGCACCTTCTACGCTCTCCCGCGGTAGTTTTCCACCTTGTCAAAATACTAACTTCATGCTCAGGTCCATGGTACTTCACTCACCTTTTAACACCTGCTTTAATTATCGCCGCGGAGACCTCACAGGACACGAAAGCACGGATACTGTTCACGTCGTCGATCGTCCAGGGAAAGGATCTAAATTGGGATGCGATGAAAGACACCCCGGCACGAAGGAAGATGTCGGCAGACGCGCGATATGGGCAGTCGAAGCTTGTAAGCTCATCCATCCAGCCATATTTTCCTCATACTTCTTACTTTACTTCTCTGTGACGTGTTGGTACTTGTTGTCCGATTGAAGGCGAATACTGTCATGTCTCGTGAGATGGCTAGAAGGTACGGAGACAAGGGGATAGTTTCTATGTCGCTGAACCCAGGTACATCTCTCCTACGTGGTTTGACTCTGGTTTGACCATGCTGAATACCCTCATTTCTTTGCATAGGCGGCATCAAAACTGGGCTTCAGCGACATATGCCAGCTCCCTTCCGATTCCTGCTCGTACGTTTTCTAGCACTTTCCACAATGATCGCCTGCTGATATGCTCTACCGACACTTTCATCCAGAACCTGATCATGTATCCCGCCTCCATGGGTGCACTCACTCCTCTGTGGGGCGGCACTTCTCCCGAAGGCGCAGATCTGAATGGAAAGGTCTGTGGTTGTCCCTCCCACGACTGTTTCCAGTTTTTGATATACATGTACTTTGCTTTGGTCGTCGTCAGTTCCTGGTTCCTTGGGGCCGAGTGGGCATTATGCACCCTGCAGCGGAGAATTCTGAGCTGGGTCGAAAGCTATGGACGTATTTAGAGGAGCAAGTGAAGGAGATCATGGATTGAGTACGCTTGGTATCTGTCTATTCAAATGACTAAACCAATGGGTTGTCTTCGGGTGCTCGGGACAAGGTGTTTTCCTGCTGTTGGGCCTTGAGGTTCGATTCTGTCGAACCTCTGCATTTGTTGCTGCAAACGCACTGGGGATATTATTTGTAAACCATTGGTTAATAGGTTGTCATGAGTGCCTTGGCGTTATTATGTGACGATATCCTTCCGCTGACGCTATACTACTCCATGGTTGGACGTGGGTCGACTCGGAAGGCTTGGTTTTCTTTGTCCCGCGATGGTGTCGTAGGTCGTCAGTACCAATTCGTCAATGAAGAATACCCTAAAGATATCTTACCAGAGTTGTACGTCACTTTCTGCTGTTCTTCACCCGCCACCTGTCCAGCGTTGAATAGACGAACGCACGGAAGATGGGCAGCCCGACGCGAAATCGTGAAATCGTGAAAGTATTTCGGAGGAAATGGCCCCCCGAACGACGTTCACCCCTTGACAATAATAAGTCGATAACGATCCCTTCAATCCAAAACCTAAAGCGCCAACTCGAACGTGCGTGTACAAGTATGTCTGCGGGTCGCGACCCGCGCATGACGCTGGACTTCATGGTGGTGGGTCACTGGCAGTGTATCGTCTGAGGACGACCCAATCAATCTAACTATATACTGGACCACTCCAGATAGCACGACAGCTAATCACGGAATACGGCCAATGACGCATAGAGAATAATGAGACGAGGAATCTGGCATAGCAATAGAAACGTATCGTATGGAGCGAGACATATTGTACTGGGCGAGCCGCATGCAAATTAGTAGAAGTGATAGAGAGAACAAGTCGGAGCTGAGGGTCATTCTTGTCATTGGTACACCGTCTGTCCTGGCGCTGTAAATTGGGGTAAGCTAAGGCCGCGTAGAAAGACCCAGGTACGAGGTGTACGTGAAGTAGAGGAGGATCTGAATACTTACCAAGGCAAGGGTTATTGTTTGATTATTATGAAGCCATTTTGTCGCATTCACATGCCATAGATAACTAAGGGCTATCCGTTGAGCTATCGGTGACATAAACAATAGCATCTTGGTTAGAAAGAACAGACGAGCATACAGAAAGGTCCACAAGTTCGGTTTCATAGTGCTGTCACTGACAATGGTATCCAAAATTCGATTATCATAATAGCCACAGAAGTGGGCAAAGTGAAAATGAACGATACCTAGGATAGACTTCTCGACGACGCGATTGCCCCGATTCTGACGTTATCGCCTGTAAGAAATAAAAGCTTCAACTCATGCCAACGAAGCTCCATCTCTGATTCTACAATGAAGGGGCTCGACAAGGAGAGCCGTGATACTTACTGTTTGCATAAACTCGCTGTATTTGCTTCTATACAGCTCAATGATATGCAGAACAGGCCCAGGAGCGACGCGATCAGAAGCAGGCGGTATTAGTTTTTTATTCAAGGCCTTCTGCGGAGGTTCCGCTGAGAGATTGATGTTGTCCTCCTGCTCATTTTGGGCGCATGTTGTGACTTCGGTGGTTTGTGCAATGTTGTTTGTGTCCGAAGATGTCAAAAGTAGCTTGGCGAGACGGCCACCAGGAGCTAACTCGCCGTAGCAAAATCGGCACTCATCGTTCACGAATCTGTATGTTTTGAAGCGGCCACGGTAGTACCACTTTTCTCCCCTGATCTCCTGGCCTCCGGGGAATAGATGGAAGGCTGTTTCGTATAAGATTCTGGCGAACCAGTAACACATCGTCGAATAGAGATGGTAGCGAGGGCCGGCGTCGCTGACACAGTTTGCGAGGACCGCGAGTTGGATGATATCGGGACGATTGTCGGCAGGAAAGGTATATGTGAATATAAGGGTCGCATGTGCGGTGTCGACTTCTTCGGCAGCATCGAATACCACCTTATACTCATCGAACCTCGCAGCTTTACTGCCCAGAGCCAGCGACGAGCGGCCGCTGGCGTCTGCCAGGCCATTGGAAGAGTTAATAGGGCTTCGTGTGCGGGGATTGTCAGTGCCCCAGAAGCGTTGTGTGATGACCTGGCGTGTGTCTCCTTCAGCGGTAACAAGGTCGAAGATGAGGTATTCGTGCTGTTGGCCCGTGCGTTTCTTCCAATGTTGGACTCTCGTCAAGCGACATCCCTGAACGTCGCGTAAACGACCAGGATCGTGGAGGTCGGAGAACTCTAGTAGTAGAGCATCTACTCTCCCAGAAAGAATTGAGCTCTGGACGATACCCGAAATGGTTCTGTGCATGAATGGTGGAGGTCGGTCGGACGGACGAGAGCGCTCTACGTCCAGGAAAGAGAGAAAAGAGAGGGCGGTTTTAACAGGGGTAAGGACAGTGTCAAGGACACTCCGAGAGAGAGCCCATGCCATCTTATCCTCCTGAGGTATCGACGCTCAAGCGTTTACGGTGAAGTACTTGGATATAACTAGCGAGAAATTCGGAGTGGAGGAGGATGAAGAGCGGGAACGTGTTGGAACACGAGAAATGCCTCAGGCAAGGTGGTCGAAGATCTCTATACATAAAGCTAAAGCACTTACGGAAAGGATGGCATAGGTGTGTTTCATGAATGCCTAACTTAGTAATGCTTTAATTTTTTCTTCTTCGTGGGTGTCGAAAAAGGGAAATCAACATTCATATCTCCCGAGAAGGCAACAGGCAAAAGGCTGCTGAAGTGTGGAGAAGCCTCCGAGTAATCCACTCCGGGATGAAGGTCATACAACTGCGGCACGGGACGGCGCTAGAGTTTCCGCCGCCGACAGTAATAGAGTGGGACGTAACGCTCGCCACATTGCGTTAAGTCTCTGACTGCCAGTTTCACCAGCTGCATGCAGGAGAGAAAGTGACGAGACCGCGGAAGTCATCGGATGATTTTGTAATGGTTAACTGCAGGAGATTTATAGTAGGGCAGAGAGAAAGCAATAGGCCAGCGTATTTTCATCACTACAGCAACATGGCAAGCCAAGCATCTGAGATGCATGCATGCACCTCGAACATCCAAAGCAGCGCTATTTTGTGACTGCCGTCGTCAAGGGTTGGCACGTATCACAGCCGAATGTGCGACAACTGTCTTCTTCTCGCGGTGCATTCGGTGGCAGATTGAAATCTACTACGCGTGGCCCACCCGAATCTCTCTATCATGAATATTGCACCCTCCCGCTGAACTGTACTATCTTTATGGGCGGAAGAAGCCCTTAGATAGCAGTCCGTCTGGAATCTATATCAACAACACATAGAGATTGTGATCGAGCAGCGTGCACTCATCCCCACACAAGCAAAGATAAACGATGGTGCGAGAATAATATGGTCCAGAAGGGGTTTATCTAGTATGTGTGATATATAGGCATCAAACATGGGCCACTTCAAATGATACAGATGAGCTACACACACCACGATGTCGAAAACTTGGGCAAACGAACTTCTGTTCGCGCTTGGATGTGGGGCTGGAATGCGTGTGGCGCAAGCGCGCCGCTCTTTGAGCGTTCGTAAACCGATGAGACGCACTGTTGAACCCATGAAGGAATACTGTTATAGCTTCCAGCTGCATCATCTAACACACCTGACAGTGCTGAATCGACTGGATGTTCAACGCTCGGCCAGCTGCAGGGGTGGTGAAGCGCCATTAAAACGTTGAACCTTTGAATCGTCATGAGATCCCGAATGCTGTCTGGTGATTGGTATTGTTTTGGGAATCTGGAAGGTTCACCTCGCGAGGTTGGATACGGAACGAGTGTTTTGATCACGCACCTTGAAAGCACGAAGACTTAAAAAACAAATGCGTCGTGACCTCGGTCGATTGTGCATAGAAGGTTTGCTGCGGGACGGTCCTCTTATTGCTTAAATTAGTCGTGTAATCCTATAAGGTGCGAAGAGAACGTACCCTGTTGGATCACTACTTTTGACGACACGACCTGCTAGCCAACCACAAGGAGGAGACCTGAAAAAAAATCCTCACTCAATCGAGGAAGTGCAGGGATATATCCGGCCAGTTGCAGCGAGAAGACCATATTTGTGCAGGTACTACTCACCTGAGCAGGGAGGGACAAACATTACAATTACGAGGTATTACTTAGAAATACTTACGATTACTTACGATTACTTACAGTTACGGCGGCTGTGCTTCTAGGATCTATTTCGTTACAATTACTTTCGATTACAGTCGAGGTGCGAAATGATTACTATTCAATACGCACCAAAGACATTTTTGGGTCAGGTGGAAGCTCCGGATAGGCCCCGACTGTTCGATTGCCGCCACATTCACCTTTTGGGGATGAGTGCCCGTAGCCTGTTTTTCGCCACATTTTTGCTGTTCTACCTGCCGTTCAACTCAACCCTGTAAGGACACGGGAAAATCATGTGTATATCACTTGCAATGCTGCAGCACTTGTATCATTCAACATTGGTGCGAGTGAGTTGCTGAACCAAAAAGATATGATGCACGTGCACGCAAGAGATTTCATACCATTACTTACAATTACTTACGAATCGGGCGCAATACAGGGGAATACATTACAATACATTTCCGGATCTCAACGCGCATGATTTCGAGGGAATACTATTAGATTACATTACACGGCGGTAATGTAATGTAAGTAACGTTTGGGAAACCCTGCACCTGAGCACACAGACAGTCTGCACGCACAAGCACGCAGCTCGACTACAACCAGCATTAGCCAAGCGCGAGTAGATCTTCAAAGGTTGATATTTTTGGGAGGTCGATGCTATAAACGTATCTGATGAAGGAGAGGTCATAGTAGCGTGAGACTGGTACGGTCCTGCACTATGATGAAAAACCTTTGAGAGTAGGAGCACTGCGGGATTTGACACCAAATGTATCACCTGCGAGTTTGACGTACTTATTCTTGAGCTGTTCTTGATAACAGCCACTACGACGGCCCGCTGTATGAAAAGTTGTAGGCCGCTGTGCAAGACAAGGAGAAAGAGAGCTCGAAGTGTGTTTTTGAATTTTGAGGGTTCTTTGAGGATGGCCGCCATGACGCGGCTCCCTGCAAGTTCAAATTCAGTCTCCGACGCGGGAAGGCGGCGGTGCTGCAGACTTCAAATGGAGCGCCGTTGGGAGTTCTGAGAACATGAATCTAACCAGCGGGTCATTGAGATTGAGGTTTGGAGGATTCTTGCTAAGCTCTGGGGGAAGTTCGACGCCTCTTCAAGGCAACTTCAAGGTCGCCGAAACACATGTACACAGAATCATCACGGAGCCAAGTCCAACGACTGTGGCGGAACAATGATCTTGAACAGTGTGGCCCAACAGAACGCAGTGACGTCAGACGCCCATTTGAGAAGACGCTGAGGTCGTTGCGGCCTGACTCCCAGCGCAGCGTCTTCCTCGTTGTCCTAACGCTCCTCGACATTGCATCCGACGTCGAGCAACTGGTTTGGCTAACGTGTGCTCGCTATTGTCGACGATGTCAAACCTGCTTCCCTCGCTGGAGACCTTTGCTAAGGCAAGTTGCTAACATACATTTTCCCCGCCTTCTTCGCTTCTCCTGAATCTAATGATTACCCAATTCATTTTGGTGACCCTAATTTCATCCCTTCGTATCTCCAGGGAACGGCTGCAACGGCAGCTGGTCTCTCAACCATCGGTCAGTCAACCACCTTCCACTCTTTTCACCACCACATCGGCTCGCCGCTATGCCAGTATCTGCGAAAAGTCAGGCCCAAGCTCAGGCTCAACCAAATATCTCTTGGTCAACGATAGGAATGGGACTGCTTTATTATGGCCAGAATTATCTAATATACCCGAGCGCGTTTCCTCCTGGGTCGAGAGTTGGTGCGTCGCGTACCACATATCGCTGCATTCTCTCTTACCTGATCGTTTTGTTATAATTTCCTGGGCAACGTGAGGATAGATGTACCAACGCCAACGGACTTTAGTCTTCCATATACGGACCTCACGCTAACGACATCAGACGGGGTCAAGCTGAAGGCATATCTTTTGCTGCAGAGACCGATCTTACATGTGCACGGAGAGACGCCGGTAGATTGGGATGGAGAGAGCGAAGGAGAGGATGACACACCACTGGTGAGAAGTCGTTTGCTTTGAGTACACTGTGAAGTTCTGTCGGGCGCATGCGACTATGGTCTACAGTACCGTTCATGCAGAGCGTTGGTTTGAACTCTGCATCTTCATCCCATATGCTCCCTGTTCCTTTGGACAGGGCGTTAATCGTAATCTTGTTTTCCTTTCCGCTATTCTGTTGTTCTAAAACTGATCCGGATACATCTATCACACGAAAACAAGTTCGCGTCTACCCGTCCAACGATAATGATGTTCCACGGCAACGGAGGGAACCACGGCCATCGAATCCCTTTGGCAAGGGTGTTCTTCGTCAAAATGAGGTGTAATGTCCTGATGGTCTCGTATCGAGGGTACGTGTCTTGTGTCTCGATGTCTGATCCACCATCCTTCCCTTTCACACGTATAATCCAGCGCTCCCCTCACACATTCAGTTTGACTTTGATATGCATTTTGAATTATCTTCCCATATCCTCTGCGTAATTCAATTATGGATTATAGCGCATTTCACTGAATCTCTCGTTTTCTTTGCTTGTTTGTCTATCTGCTTCAACGCGGCCTCGTGTGGCGTCAACTCGTGTGGCGTACAGTTATGGGCACTCCGAAGGCTCGCCATCTGAGAAAGGTCGGTCATGGTGTCCTCTACTTCTACATTCTTGGCAATGATATTTTCCTCTCTTTCTTTTGTTGAAAGGTCTCCAAATCGACGCACAGACCGGATTGGACTATGTCCGAAGTGATCCAGTGTTGCAGCAAACGCCGGTCGTGCGTCCACATCTCCATTCACCCATTCACGTTCGAGGACAGGTGCTGAGAGTAAGACGGCTCGAATAGGTTCTCTTTGGTCAATCAATAGGTGGCGCCGTCTCCATCGACCTTGCAAGCAAGAACCCCGACGCCGTCAGTACACATTTTCAGACCTGTTCACGCTCATCTTTTATATTCTAACATTCTCGCCGATGCACCCTCAGATAACTGCCATGGTCCTCGAAAACACATTCATGTCACTTCCCCGCCTCATCCCTACTGCTTTCCCGATCCTCTCACCATTCTCGTTCCTATGTCATCAGAAGTGGGAATCGTATCTCAAGGTACGTCAATTATTCTTTCACCTTTCTGTATACCTGTACAGAGAGACAACGTACTAATTATTCTCCCCTAATCCTGATATTCATTCTACCTGGTCTATCTACGCAGATGCCCAAAATCCCTCGCGCGGTCCCGATCCTCCTCCTCGGCGGCGAACGCGACGAAGTAGTTCCACACGAGCACATGGACCAACTCTGGGGTCTCGTCAAATCTCGTGGCCTACCGCCTCCAAGCCCAAGCCCATCATCCCATCTCCAGCCCCCTCCCATGTCCTCTTCACGATCGCGATCCGCTTCACCCGCCATACCCTCAAGCCCGCCAACAGTACCCTCGAAAGAAGAAGCGCGAGAGACACAGACAGATTTTAGGGGGAATGCGGCGGCTGGGCTTCCTGGGACTGGGAATGAGGGAGGAAGAGAAGGGAGAAGACAGCCGAGGGTGCAGTCACATTGGGAGACTGGCAGTCGATATTTGGAGTTTCCGATGGGGACACATAGTGAGTCTCTGTCCATCTGCTGCCCTACCTTCGTCTTTTCTCTTGTCCTTGAAGTTTTAAGAGCACTGTGCTGATGGTTTGCTGCATGTTCGCATAGATGATACGTGCGTGCAGCCCGGCTATTGGAATGCCGTTGCGGATTTCGTGGCCAGTTTGAAGTCTAGGACGCCCAAGTCTCCTCTCCCGAGTGTCAGCCCGAGGCAAACAACCTCTGAAATCGTAGAGGTGACCTCAGCGGGCAAGGCGAAGACGTCATGAGGGGTACATCCAAGGCCGCGATAGTTGGGCTGTCGTATGTCGCTGCTAGGTGCTGCAAACGACTCATGGACACGAGCGTCGCTTTCACCGTTTGTGTTATCCTCTTCTAGTTTCGGTCTCTATCCCGACTTTTCTTCTCCCACTGAGTCTGTCACTGTCAGTTCTAGTTTCTCTCCTGGGGCCTAGGTTTAGTCATAGTGTTCATACTTGGTATGGTGTGTGGCGTGTGGTGTGTGGCCCAGCTTAGGAGTTGTGTGTCAAACTCGCCCATTTCCTTCCAGCATTCTCGGTTTTCAAACTACTCCGACCCTCCTTATGATTCCATCCTTCTCTGTGTCTCCTTCCTCCGTCCCGCCCTTCACTTTTTGCTTGGTTTACTTGGATATGTAGACGTCGATACTTACCGTCTTTTTCGCTTTCGCTTTCATTTTCTCGTGATTCCTGTCTCGGGTGTACAGTTGGTCTGTTCGAGTCGTCATTATCTTTGTGCCCGTATGTGTGCGTCTGTGAATGGATGAATGGATGGATGGATGGATGGATATACGTGCGTTGTAAATTATCTTGCCTGTGGCTTTGTTCCGAGACTCATTCCAGACTCGCAGTGATCCGTTGAGTTCGACTGAGTAGCGCCGACAAGACAGCCAAAAAGGTCCGGCCCGATAGGCTTCCGATTGGCTCGCAGAGCTCGCCGGCATTGTCTGAAGGCTTCAATATTCAATGACGAACCTCACTATTGCCTGGACACACAGCATTCGACATGTCTTACTTGGAGGTTTGATATTGTCAGGAGGCGCTCTCATGCACAGTCTTTGTTGCTGCTTATGTTTTACCTTTCATGAACATATTTCACCTGGAGAGTTTCCGGGCGGTATGTCGTCTTGCTGGGGGTCAACTCGGCTCCATTCTCTCTTCGAAGTAGCCTCTTTCGTTACATGTCCTGCTTGGAGATATCTGGTGCATCAGCAGGATCGTATCCTATCGTATCTGGATCGCGTGTCACAGTCCATGTGTCCGGCCTTGATCGTCAAACTGCCGCTTTCGGTCGCTCTCAAGCCCGTGTCAGCTTTGTTGTCAAGCTTTCTGTGCCGGCTCATTCTCTGATCCTTTGTGGGTTGGCCCTCGCCATCGGTTGCTATGTGCGGCTGGGCCAGGTCTCTTATCTCGGCGTGGGACACGATCTAACACAGTATCGCGCGCCTTGTCTCCCTTGTCCGTTTTTGAACAATAAGGACAAAACAGTACATGATCCTGGCCGGCCTCTTCGTCTCTCTCTCACTCCCCACTCTTAGTCTTCGTCCAGTACCAACACTTTTCTCCCTCCTGGCGTGGTTTCTCGCGAGTTTCTCGTGTCAGCCGTCCTTGCGCTGTGTTTGTTCTCCTACACGACCTGAACAGACGCTGCGTGTTTCGCGACACGTGCCTCCTCTTGGTGTTTTGCGCGCTGGTGTTATCCATCACTCGGAGCGGGACGCTAGAGTGGGTGTCATTCGGCCTTTCAAAGGTACAGGGGAACCTGTTGACATCTAGGTTAAATTACATTGGTGTTCGTTGCGCCTTGATCTCGTGCGGCTTGCAAACTCGTGAGCAGTCTGTGTCAGCCTTCACATCTCTGTAAATCGACCACCCCATGCCCAAATCCTCGGTACGTCAGCACTGTCAATCCAAAGTTACTTCTTACTCACAGCATTACCGCAGGGATCAAGACCTCGCAGATCCACCGCGAGATATCGCCAGGTTGTATCCACGTCGGTATGACCTTCCATTTTTCGTCCTTCGTACCATATCTGATTTGTTGTATTTCGTGACAGGATGTTGTGTCTCCAAAGGGCAGCAGGGGCCAGGCAGGGCAAGGGAAGAAACGGAAGGTCTATATAGACGATGAAGCAGAATCCGTAAGTTGTTTCAATATCCCCTTCCGCATTCTGTGACCCTTCGCTGTCCTTCGCTTACCGCTCATATTATTACACAAAGGACGAGGATCAATCACTCGCCAAGCGAGCGGAAATCAAGTTTAAAGAAGAGAACAAAGACAGATGGAAAAAGGTCAGACCAAAATTCTGTTCAGTGGCCGGATAGCTCTTACTGACTTGAATGCTTGTTTTGTTGCATATTCTTCCAACTTAGCTTCAAGAAGAAGGGACGCACAATGTTGACCAGGCGGAATGCTCTTTTGATCCTCCAATCCTCACCCTCGCATTCTAACCGTCTGTGTAGCGGCCGAGGTGCGCTCTTTCATCCTCGTTTTGAACAAGAAGATGCGAATTATCCTGAGTTTACAGCCTACGCCACAGTCTGGATAGCCAGTCTCGTATACGACGCCGTCGTCTTCTGCCTTACGGTCAACAAATCTTTGAAAGTGGGATGGTCGAACCCGAGAACTTTGTGGCGTGTCATGCTGTAAGACGGTATGCCCCACCCTTTGTTTGGGTATCATGCTGCAATTATTGGATCGCTGAATCTTCCTGGTGTCTTAGGCATCACGTACTTCAGGTATGTAGCTCATCCTCTGCTTTCAATGTCGATAATCCATGGATTTTGCGGGATAGTGCGCTCTTTTTGGTGATCCTCGCCAACATACTGGTGCTGCTGGTGCGCCATAATCGCTTCCGGCCTGCGAGAGCTAATACATGACTGACCGACGTTTCCGCACGGCTGCCCATCTAGTACGCGCAAGTGAGTATACTCTCCATCCACACAATCATAGTCACATTCTAATAGGTCATTGATCCGATTCCGATAGGAAATAACACGGGGTACCGCCACCGCATTGACAAACCTGTGAGTCCCGCCCTGCGTCTTGCTCGTGGACGTGTTCGCCCTCCCTTCCTTCTTCATCCGATTCGCATGCACTCGTCTACTACTCTCGCTAACGCCCGCCTTCTCTCCCACAAACTTATCACAACCAAAACCCCCATCTATTGTCTCTTGCGAACGCAGACTCTCATCGGTTCTCATCACACGACTCAGGATGAACCTTCGCCTTCAACATAAAGCCTTTCAAGACCGGTCCATCGATGCACTGGAAGTCGAACTCGAAAACATGGGGGTCGACTGTGGGGCTGACAGCCTGAGTGCTTCTGCTTCTGCTATCGCGACGGAAACACACCTCAGTACAGATTCGTCTGGTTGGAGGACGGGCAGTGGGAGTGGTAGTAGGACGCCTGGGACAAGGGCCTCCTGAAATCCAAGAGGGTTTAGCATGGATGCGAATGTCAGGTTCGAGAGCGGTAACAATGGAATTACGAACGGGAGTCTAGGCAGCCAGTCGACTAGGAAGTCGCTCGATGAACATGACTAGACTGACACCACATTGAACCGGCCTTTTTTGCGGGTGTGAATGTGTGAAAAGCGGTGAAACATCATCTCAAAGATATCAAAAGACCTCCGGCTAGTTGACGTTGCTGGTCAGATATACAAATTACTACTCACGGTTGCACTCCACCGTGACTCTCGACGTCCACTTCAGCCAGTCAGCCTCCGGTCTACTCCCGAGGTATACTAGACCAGGATTTGGGGAGCAGAGAGAGGTGTGGCGAAGGTGGCGAAGGCTGGGGAAGATTGTAAAATTAGAGTTTGATTATGTAAGCAGAAGGCGTAGACTGTGTACGAGCAGCGTGAAAGGTCAGAGTAAACTGAAGTATATTGCGCAAACACCAATTCACAATGTAAAACGCTTCGAAATGAATCAAGAAATAACCACAGAGCTATATACACTACAATAGACATGCTCGATCGGCCACGATTTCTTCCAGCTTCGAAAACATACCCAGAACCTCCGCACAACGATCCTCTGCATCATAATCGTTCGCAGCTTCCTCCCTGCGGGTCAGAGCACTGACTGGCCTGAACCCATTGCGAACCCAACGAAAAAGGGCACCGTTGATGTATTGTGTGAGGGAATACCGAGTCTCACCAGGGTTAATGGCAGTATTTCCGTGGCTCACTGTCGCAGAGGGAAGAAGGGCGGTGCATCCAGGTGGAAACTCGACAATGAGTTTGAAATCGTAAAGAATGAGATGGGCTCCCTTCCCGAAGTCGAAGTTGCCACCGTTGGTTATGGCGCACCAAACATATGTGTGGTTTTGCGAGTCTACATGTTTGAAGGTTGCAGACGCAGGTCTCATGTTATCCGTAAAGGTCGTGTATACGGAGTGTGAGAAGGGGCGCTGAAGGTCTTCATGGTGAGCGAGGAGTTCGTCGACCTGATTGGCACAGTGCCTATAAAGCTTTGGTACGTTATATCGAAATAGCGCTGTAACGACTAAGTACATGTACAGAAAGAATGTACATCAAACTGACACACCATCCTGGTGTCCAACTACGCGGCGAATAGCCTCACTGTTCTTCAACTCTTCGACGATAGTAGGATGCCGCTCCTTGAGGTTACCAGGGACCTTGAAGCTAAGTTAGCCGTCTTCGGTGTGACGAATCATGTAGGAACAGTGACGAACCTTCCTCCCGTTCCCGTGAGTAATACCGGAGGAGACAATCGTATAATCTCCACGGCGGTGGTGAGTCTCTCCTCGCAGAAAAGATACACCTTCTTCACAGCGCAGACGTTCCATGACGGATGCCATCCCCTCGATCGCCGTGTCCCACGATGGAGAGTTCGAGTTGCGTGGAGCTGGACCTGGGAATATCCCGGTCAAAAAAGTGCCATCGGGATCGACAACCCCGAGAGATGAAGAGCGAGGTAATATTGAACAATGATGAAAAAACCGACGCTAAACATAACACACCTTCCATCATTAGGGATGTAGCGCCAGCCAGGACGTGCCATGAGAGACGCTAAAGTGGGGAGGGACTTCCCCGCAGGCCTATGACGACCAATGTCGCCTCCTGGGGCGATGGAGATATCGGCGATTTTGAAGTCGGTAAGTGTGATGACCTTCTCGTAACCAGAATTCTTCTTAGAGGTCTGCGACTTGATCTTACGGTTCACCAAGCCCTTAGCCATCTTCTTCAAATCATAAGACTCTTTGCGATAACGGTTATACTTAGCCTTGAGTTTGTCCCTGCGGCTCGTCATTTCGTGTTTCATGAGGCGTGCAGACGTCTGGAAGAGAAGCGCTTTGGTGGAGCTGGAGGCTGGATGAGAGGGAAGGCCAGCGGCGTTCGCAACATGGCCCGCAGCGGGTGTCAACGAAGGCATGTGGATGTGCGAATCACCCGGACCAAACTCTGGCGATTCGAATGAGAGGGGCGCTAAGGGGAATAGTGCATCGTAGATGGCTTCGGTCCGGCGGGCACGGTCATCGCTAAGCTTGAGATTGTCGAGGAGCAGAGGAGCGAGGGTGAGGGCTGTATGAACAAAACGTTCAGGGTGACCAAAATTGAGACCACTACGCGTCTGTATATCACGTAAACACAGCATCAGCACACTGGAGAGACGAATCTGGATGGGTAAGATGAGGACAATCAGGCTCTGAGCTTACAGTATGGAAATTGAAAGACATTTTTGAGCGGCGACCAGGACACCGAACGGTCAAATGTAATTTCCTAGTTATGAATCAGGCGTGAGTGTCAGTTAAAAAAAAAAGAACACGAGAACGACGGAAGAGTGAGATAAAGATAAAAAGGGGGAAAGTGGACAAGAGGGGATTGGGACGGGGGGAGTGTATATGTCTCAGCGGAGGGTATGTCGAAGTGCGACTGCCCAATGCATTGACGAGGGGATGTGCTTGGTACGTATAGAATGGAAGTTTGAGGGCGCAGGGGACAATGTAATCGAAGAGGAAGGGTGAGAGTACAAAGGATCGGGCTGGAAAGTGAAAGTGATGCATAAACCTCACCGAAGGAAAGAGGACGGAGAGCTGGGGGGAAAAAGGTCCCGCACCAGCAGTGCAGCACATTTATATATGGAGTCATGCGCATATATTTGTCCCAAAAATTAGGGTGGCTCACGGTGACTGTCAAGTAGCCTCGCTCACCTCTGTTACGCCACAGCAACTGCGACGGCAACCGAACAAGCAAGGAAAGGATCGTCGGTTTGGGCCTCGGTAAGGACATGTATTTGCATCCAGTGCGGCCTGATCACACAGAATATTGCTAGTCTGCATACGCTCGATGCGATTCCAAGCAAAAGACGCGACGCTCCGAAAGTGTATAACCAGAGCTCACTGAGAGAGAAAGTTGGAAGACGCGTTGAGTTTGCGTTGAAAGTTGATTGCGTCGCGTCGCATCGCATCACTCAATCCAGATCACAATCGCGCCACTCAAACACGGCTTCCATCATTCTCGCCGCATGACTTCACCGCTCCTTTGACTTTGATTCCCCTTGGCGCTCGAAATGCTCACTCTCCTGGTCTGGCCCTCAGCGCTCGGCTTGTAAGACCTTTGAGGGGGATATGCACATGCAATTGTATGAATATCAACACTATTTTGCTCGTCCTCGACTCGAACCGCAAGGCGATGTTCACTCACCTCGCCACACTGCCCACATTCGTCGCCCTCAGTTTTAACAAGTCATCCCACCCCACTGTCCTCACCACCGCCCGCTCCTTCGACTCCGAAATCGACTTCGGCCACTAAACCTCGATCATCAATACCTTCAACTTTACTTCGTCCTCATGCACTCTCGCTCGTGTGCACCCGCCCGCAAGGGCGTACTTGGGAAACAGAGAACCTCAACCTTGCAGTCTAGATTTTGAGCGGAAGAAAGTAGCTCAGCAAAGTGGGAAGAAAACGATGAGGACTGGGATGGGGAGACTGGTCAAAAGGAAAGCTAGGATTTCAACAATCTTGCAGCAGGCAAAGGTATGTTTTCAACCAACCCATGCTCTATCTTGTGTCTACACAGTTTGGAGCAGTCTCGAATCCAGTATGGATCGTTCCTGCCACTTTCTCTGTTTAAAGCTAATAGGAATCGTATACGGCGGAGGAAGAAGGAACGGCGAGATAAGCCTTGAGCGCGGCGTGGAACCGGTCCCGAACGGAGGGATGGAGGATGTTGGGGAGGTCTTCGAGCAGGATGAGCTGTTGTTTCTGTTGTTGCTGTTTCTGTGGCGGTTGTTGTGATGAAGTCCGAGTCCGAGGGGATGAAGGTCCAGAAGCAGCGGAAGACGGTGATAGGGATGAGGAGAAAGGCAAAGAAGAAGAAAAAATGGACCGATAGGACCCCGCGCGGGTGAGGAACGCTTCGAACTTGTCCATTGTGGATTCGTAGGGATCGTCATCGTAGGGGTTGTGGTTGTCTGTGGAAGATTGAGGGGAGGAGAGGAGAGGAGAGGAAGGAGGGGAGGAGAGATGAGAAGAAGAATGTGTTAGTGATGCGGAGTAGAGGGTGCGAAGGTCAGGGAGAAGAGAGAGGAGAGTGCGCATGGATAGGGGTGCGAGTGCAATGGGCCACACTTCTCGCGATACAGCCCACTAGATGCAACATGGACAGCGATAGCATACATGTACGCGCACATATGCCAAACACGACTGTGTAAGAATCGAAACCACACGCGCACATCCTCCACACCACAAAACCCCGAATACTCCATGAAAAGTCGAAGAACTCACCAAGTCTTCCACGTCGACCAGGAAGAGCAGTAGCAACAGCCAACGGATTCCTCCACTCTAATATCTCAAAGCCGAGTTCGCGAGATAGAACACGCAGGGTCGTTGTCTTGCCTGAGCCTGCGGGGCCTGTGAGGACGAGGAGGCGCTGTGTGAGACGTAGAAAGCAGGAGGTTAGCAGTTGGTAGTAATGGACGAGGCTGGAGAAGAGACCAATGCGGTGTTTCTGAGGCTTGCTCGGTTGAAAGGCTTCGATGAGCCATTGCCTGACGTCGTTCACCTTGCGTTTATGAACCGCCAGGTCTTCCTGCGTCAGGAGATGTGAGAAGAGCCCGTTTAGTCGAATGTAAGATACGGACCTCTGTCTCTGGCTCGTAGACATCTACCCACATTCGATCATCAGCGACAGGTTCTTGCGCCTTAGCCTTTCCCTTTCCGCTCAGACCTGCGGGTATCGAGGGAACCTTGAAGCCTCCGTTCGACTCGAGCTTGCTTCTGCTCTTGTTCGACGAAGGCTGAGATGGAGGAAGCGGCTGCGAGGGAGGCGGAGAGTGAGTAGAAGAGGACGGTGAGGGCGAGAGATCGAATGTCGGTGCGCCATTTGTGAGCTGTAATGATTGACCGAAAAGTGAGCAAGGAGGGTGTAAGGGGATGAAGAGAGAGACACAAACGGGATTCAGCCGCCTCAGCTTCTTCGCCGGGCGAGGTCCATCTATGGCGACCAGCTTCAGTGTGTTCTGCCGCGATACCTTGCCGCTCTTCGGCGCCATAGTCGTCGTCGTCGTCGTCGTGCTCGATGATCTTGCGCTCTGGCAGTCGTACTGTGGCGACGAGACAAGTTCAAGCCTCAAGACAAGTCTTGAACGCGATCACGTGCACGGACGCCCCGGAAATCGCCGGTTATACTCTTGCAGACTCTTGCTCTTCTCAAGTTTCTGAACACTCGAGCTCTCTGTCAACTCTCAGATCGTCCAATCCTTGTCCGACCGCTACACTGGCCCTCATCTGACTCTGGCTAGTGTCTCTATCCTCTCTTCCAAAAACATATTCTCGGAGATCATCGACAGACAATCCGCCTCCGAGTACTTATCCGATCTTCGTACGCCTCTGTAGCGTCTTCAAGCCCGACATACGATGGCAGATTCTTTGCTAGGATGATCGGCCTTTGTCCCTGCCGATGCACTCATATATCCCCTAGTAGCCTGTGCTTGTACCGTTCACATTCAAGGCCAGTATGGCCAATTTCCACGCCAAGCTCTTGTATCGAACATCGGCGATTGCACGGGGCCCGCGATTCCATTGCATCCTTGCTGCACTCTTTAGCTCGTGCCTGTACCGCCGTTTAGATGCAAGGTTATCATGTCCAATTTTCACGGTATACTCTTGTAAGGAATATTGCACGCCCTGCTTTCGCCTCGTCGAACCTTCGTTCTAGTATGTATCCGCTCTGTGATCCTTTTCGATGCCCTGATAGCTTTCTTACCGGATCATGCAATGTTCCCCGCGCCATCGACATGATCCCTTGACTTCAGATCTTTCTTCTCGCCGTCATCCACCCACCGGTCTATTTCTACGGCACACACGATCATCTCCAGCAAAAACAAGGCTCTTCAAAGCCCCGAGATCGAGCGACATCCTACTTGGAAGTATAACTTATCACTAGTGGCTCACAGACGTCTAAAACGGGGAAACCTTCAACATATTGATGCGTCCTCTACACCTGGACTCTGGGGTAGTGAAAGGGAGGACGCAACGCAACGGTGTCCGGCTACGTCCATATATCATTTTTAGCTATTCCTTCTCCTGCTTTGGATATACCCTTGACACCTGATCCTACTGACTCTTATGACTGATCATTAGCAGCATTGCCTCACGTCTCACCTCACGCATCCGAATCCGCCTTCATATCACAATCCATCGAACATGCACCACATCGAACGATGACACAGTAATACCGTTGCAATGCAATCCAACCCGCCTTCGCTCTCGGACGCTACTGGCGTTAAAGGCTGACGATTCACGACTCGGCCATTAGGGGCGGGTAAGCCACGACTCGGACAAAACATCACGCTCAACTGCATCGCGCGTTCTACGTCTCAGACCCTCTCATTGACTTCATCCCCATCTCCGCCGCCTTCCGAGTCGTAAAACGACAACACTACTCAGCAAGACCGGAGTGGAGCACCACCCGCTCTTCTGCGCCGTCGCCGTCGGCTTGACATCAGCATGCTCTATTTATTTCTACGCTGGGTATTCGGATGAATCGTTCACAATGGTGCTCTAATGTCTTCCACGCTCGCTTCAGTCACTACCGACGCCGATGTGGTGCTGGCCAGGTAGGTAAGATGAATATCTCGGTCGGCGGCACACATGGGTAGGTACGTATAGTAATTGACGTCCATCGAACGTTGAAGCTATCAAGGAAACGGCCGATGAGTTCAAATTTTCTGCCCCTTCTAACATCTCTCAGACACAGACGACTGGCCTTCAAAAGCCGCAAAGTTCACCAATAAGCATACGAAGCCCGGGCGCGAAGATCTCCGAGTCGTCCACTGTTTCTGCCAGTCTCAGTTCGCGATATTTCTCTATATCTCTATGTTCACGCCACCCGTCAGATAGCGCCACGCCTCATTTGTCTCCCCTTTCCTCTACCTAGCTCCACACTGCTCTCTCTCACTCTTCGCTGGATCTTTCGAATCAACGCACAATGCTTCTGCATCGCTAGCAACTCTAGCGCTTTGTTCTCTGCCGCAGATAGCTTTTTCTGTCTATCTTCACCTCTCTCTTTCGTCTACGGCCCATTCGCAGGCTACGGTCTTATATACTGTACATCGCGCTCGCCACCTCTGTTGACCGAAATCATCACGATATTCGGACTGGGACCGTTTGTGGGCTTGTACTTCTTGAACCGTGCCATATCTAGATTTCTTTGATGAGTTGAAGCTTTTCCGTCGAATGTACATACAGTACTACTATTTGACTCTCGCGATCGCACTCCACCCTCAGCGTCTGCTTGAGCCAGCCAGCCTCCGGTGGGCTCCCGAGGTATACTAGACCGTGAACGGCCCCAGCTAAGAGCTTGAACAAGAAGGGGCGTAGTATACTTATCCGACCCGTCCAAGGCGAGACTGGAAGTCTGATCGTTTCTTGTGCTTTGAACTCAATGGATAACCGAGCGCTCCAAGCCAATGATAATGAAAGAGCATGTATATTCAAAGCCATCAAAACAATTGATAAAAGAGGCACGATGTACGAGAGCATGGGGCAAATCACAAAGGAAAAATGATAACGAGAGAATTCGAGGAGATGAAAGCATACAAACACGATAACACACAACGAAAATGAGCGATGTCCATACAGAGTTCCGGAGGCGGGAGTTCTGCATCTAGGTTGCCCTCGGCTCTGGAACCTTGACCATGTTCTGAGCACCAGCCAGCGCCCAGGTAGCGCCAAAATATCTCTTGAATGGCCAACTCTGGGTTACAGACAGAGGGCCCCAGGCGTCCTCTTCGCACTTCGAGAACTGCTTGGGAGTCTCCTCAGGCCCCGCGATGGCAATGACGCTGATATGGTCCGGAATTTTCGCTTCGTCCTCGGCGGATAGTGGGACCAGAGGCTCGTAGTCTCCGTGCTTTGCGAGTCGCATCTTCTCGAAGATCTCCATGATCGCGGGGCCTTCCTCAGTCGAAAGTTTCCTGTCCGGTTCTCCCTACAGAATTGAGAATGCAAAGCGGCCAGTTAGGAAAATGGATATAAAACTCGAAAATTCAGACGGAAAGAGGAACAAACGTACCGGTTTGTTGCAGCGAGACATGTAGATCCATTCCGGGTCAAGAGACTGTTTGGCCTCCCGGAAAGTCACCGACCTGATTTTACCGTTCTCCCCAGTAGTAAACTTGGCCTGCACATGGATCCTGATAATCTTCGAAGAACCCTTGGGTCTAGCATAGAATTCCACGTCGATGTGGTTGTTCGGGTCGGGGAGATAGAACGCGGCTCCTACACCACGTTCAACGGTCTCCTTCAAATCTGGGGCCTTGTTGGCTCTGAACCCGAGTGGCAGGCTACTGCTAGGACCACAACCCCACCCAGCCGAGGACGCGACATACTCGCCATCAACCTTGTAAATGGCGACGAGCTCACATTCGAGATCCTCCAGATGTTTGTATTTCTCGCGAAACAGAAGAAGATCGCCCAACCTGCGGAACTGGCCGCCGAACATCAGCGCGATGATGACCAAGATCTGAAGTTCGTACGATCGTCCTTGCGAACAGGGTTCGGGCGCCCAGCGCGTGGAGTCGCCCACGGCCTTGATCAACTCGTCCTTGCAACGAATCATAAGAGAGAAAATCACCAGCGGCTCGGTGATGGAAACGACGAAGGCCTTTTGTCCATCGGCGCCGCGCGACTCGGACTTGTGAGCGCTGTTCTTGTCTGTGCTCCCGTCGTCGGCGCTCCCGTTGCCAGTGGTTCCTTTGCCAGTGGTTCCTTTGCGAGTGGTTCCTTTGCCAGTGGCTCCTAAGCCAGTGCTTCCGACTTTGTCAGTGCTCCCGTCGTAGGTCTCTTCGCACCGTACATGCCCTATACTAGCCTTGACGAGCTTCAGCTCCTTGTCAGTGACAGTGGACATGGTCCCGGTGGTGATGTAGCGTGCGACCATGTGGATAACCGTCGTCTTGACGTCTAGATTAAGACAAACAGTCAGTTCAATGCAAGTATAATGGTGTAGCATAATCGAAATACGAACCAGCGGGCAAGGAGTCGTACTCCTTCCAGTCGATGATCGGTCTGATCTCGTTGGCGAGCTCGATCGCTTTGCCTTCGAGGCATGCCTCTTCGCGCTCAATCTGACCTCCATCCGTACACACATAGCCTTCAGTTAGACGCAGAGCAAACAGAGTGAAGAGTCGATGAGGAGATTCGGTATCGGATCGAAGCACTATCTCGATGAAGCACGCGGTCACTCGATACCTGGATGATTGGGAAAATATTGAGTAATAAGAATGATGTGCGACTGCAGAGCAAGGTATGGACACTCACCGGCCGGGAAACAAGTCCAGCATCCGCTGGACAAGCCGTTTGAAGGACTTTACCGGTATTTTGCGCTTTTCAGCCCAGGGCCCAAGATGCTTGAGTATATACTTCCGTTGCTCTTCCTTGTCGTAGAAACCATCTGGAATATAGACCACCTTCAGGCGGGTACCCAAGCGAGCGGTCGTGGACTGCACGGAGTCTATGATTTGGTCCTCAGATAGGCTGATTCCGGAGATGACGGTATGAGTGGCTAGGCCGAGCCCCGTAAGAACGTTAACCACCTCGGTCAAGAATGAGCGAGGACGATCAGGGTCAGCGCGAGAGCGAAAATAAGAGGTGTATTCCAGTGCGCTAAACTGAGCCTCGTCAATGATGAAGTAGAAAATCTTCATGTATTCTGGGAAGTTGGATTTTAGCCGATGCATGGTAGCCCGAAGGATAGCCCAAATCGCAGATGGAGAAGCGTCTCGAAGGTCGTCTTCCAGGCGCTCGCAGATATCCTGATAGAGTTCAGGAAAGCCCTTGTATGACAGTTCGGGATGAAGCTCAAACAAAGCCCACTGCATCTTCCAAGTCGCGACAGACACACCGTCTGGTTTGCACTTCAGGAATGCTTCGAGAACGGAAACCCGAGACAGGACCGAAGTCAAGACGCAAGTTCGCACAATTTTCCGATTCTCCCCGAGTTGTGCTGGGTCGCCAGATATTGGGCCGAACTTGGACCTCTCTGCGAGAGAGTTCAGAATGCCGGAACAACTCCGAAAGCCAGGATCGGTGGGATCCTTTCCGAGTTCGGGGGGCCGACAGGAAATACCTAAACCACAGAAGTTTCCAAGGAGGCGTGCACATGTCTGAGTCTTTCCGGTCCCCGAAGCGCCAGAGAGCAGACTTTAAGAGTGTCAGTGCGTTTCGATAATCGAACAAAGAAAGACACGCACGAGACTCGGGCCGAAAATTTGTGTTTAGCTGAAAGATCGGTCTCGTCTTTGTCCATACCGATCAAATCGCGCGCAAAGACCGAACTCATCTCTCCCCCAAGCTTGAATTCTTCGGACAGCAATGATCCGTTCTTTAGGCGATCAAGAAAGGGGTCGTACGTCTGAAAGACATCGTCGATAGTCTGCTTGACTTCGTCCGCGCCTCGTTTCTTGGGTGTGTCTGCGCGGGGGTCAATTCAAAATGGGCATCAAGTGAATGTGGATGACGTGACTCACAGGGTTCATCAGATGGGTGCGGATGCTGTGGCCTGGGAGGTGCTGTCTTAACTTGCTCGAAAGACGGCCCAGGGGCTAAAGTGAAAGTGTCAGGTTCTTGATTCCAGTGAAGCAATAATGTGGACGTACGATCTTCCGGTGTCGCATCCGTAGTGGGTTTATCCAAAGTAGGTTGGATAGTTTGCGTGACGGGCTTCTGCTTCTGCTTCTGCTTCTGCTTCTGCTTCTCCTTCGGGGTTTGTTTCTTGGGTGCACCTGCACCAATATCAAGTTAGATTTGGCATCGAGTGGACGTGAATGACATGACTGACCTGGTCTTTCGAGGTGCTCCGTGCCTTGATTCTCGGGTGTACCTGCACCGGTGTCAAGTTAGAATTGGCATTGAGTGGACGTGAATGACATGACTCACGGGGTGTTTCACCAATGTGCTGCACATAGGATTCACCAGATGAGCGTGAATGATGTGGTCCAGAGGGCGTTGTCATAACTTGCTCGAAAGACGGTGCAGGGGCTAAAGTGAAGAGTGTCAGCTTCTTGATACATTCGACGCAATAAGAAGAACATACGATCGTCCCGTGTTTCAACCACGGTAGGTAGGGTTGTCCACGCTTCTATAATTTCAAGTCAGTCTTAGTCTTGTCATTAGTAGATCGGTAAAAAAACTTGCCATGATTGACAATCTCATAGAAGTCAGAAGCCACGATATCCATCGGATGAGAGCTCATCAAATGCTGCCGGAAGGATTTGATCAGATTGTTCAACGTTTTGTGTTTGTTCAACACAGCCCGAGCACCAGCTTCGTTCTGTGTATGGTGTATTCCCAGAGCGACCAGAAGGCTGTGAAAATTCGATGATACCAGATCCAATGGCGGCACCTCCCTGCTTGCAGCAGTCAATATCGCTTGACACTGTCTCGAATACTCTGCCTTTTGCATATGAGACAAGCTCCTCCAAATCGGAGACGAAGTATCTGGTGAAGCTTGTGCATGCGACCGAGTAGCATCCATAGAGGTCTCACGGGTACCATCGGGAGCGTCGATACGAGAGTAATGTGCGTCCGATTCTTGCTCAGCAGACGATTCGGCTATAGGGTAGAGTGCGTGTGAGGGGGAGGGGCAGGGGGAGGGGGAAGGCGAAGACGAAGGAGTAGGGAAATCCGGAGTAAAAGCACGACGAAGACTCCGCTCGAGCAACAATGAGTTGTCGTCTGAGTTGAAGGGTCCTTCTGAAGCAGCACGTGGAGGAACGAGTACGGGGGCGACATATGGTGGAACTGGGGCGACATATGGTGGAACTGGGGCGACATATGGAGGAACGGGGGCAACATATGGAGGAACGGGGGCGACATAGGGAGGACTTGAGTCGTTCATAGAGGGTCCTTCTGAAGCAGCATGCGGAGGAACGGGTACGGGGGTAACATAGGGAGGACTTGAGTGAGGGTTCCTCTGAAGCAGCACGCGGAGGAACTTGGGGGCGACATAGCGAGGACGATTTGATACCTGTGCGGAAGGGGGTAGATGGTCTGCTGTCCGCTTTCCTGTAGACATGGCGTGTTCGAAGAATCGAAGGACAGAGAGCAGGGTCTGGACTAGAGAGTCAAGAAAGTTACGAGGGGGAAGGCCGGGGTTGATGGTGGAAGAGAGGAGAGAGGCGAGAAAGCAAGAGCAGGCGACACAAGAACTTTGAACGGCCGACGTTGTGTTTGCGGATCGTTCCGCGTCTGTATCGTCTTAAATAAAGCAAGCGAGGAAGTCTGAAGATAACGGTCGAGCCTGACACATAACGTGACTTTTGGACACCGTGGCACCGTGGAAAAGTGGGCTGCCTCGGCCGACGCGCGCGCGTCATGCCACGTGCCCGGTTCCTTTCACCTCGACTACCGCATACCTCCTTTCACGCTTGGACAATCCAGTCAATGCACAATGTACCCACTTCAAGCCATACAGAATTGCGCAGAAAGGAAACGTCGGCGCGAAGATGTCGATAGCCCAGACGAACCGCCAGCAAAGCGGCATCACCAGCGACATCTGACATCCCCACCATCGAAGCGTAAGGCTCGTCTCTCGACGAAGCCAGCCCTCTCGACTCAGAGACGTTATTCTCTGAGGGCCACCGCAGAGCGGGCACGAAGGAATGTCACACAAAATCTAGCTCATATCCCAGTTACACCGGTTCCCATTCCCATTCTCACCCCGGTTCCCGCCCCAATCCTTCCGACAACCTGCATACCCACCAAACGTCTACGCAACGCTGTGGAAGCCGATATCTGTGAAGAGCCACCGGCAAAGCGGCATCACCAGCGACATCTGACATCCCCAACATCGAAGCGTAAGGCGCGTCTCTCGACGAAGCCAGCCCTCTCGACTCAGAGACGCTATTCTCTGAGGACTACCGCAGAGCGGGCACGAAGGAATGTCACACAAAATCTAGCTCGTATCCCAGTTACACCGGCTCCCCTTCCAGTTCCAAACCCAGTTCCCGTCCCAATCCTTCCGACAACCCGCATCCCCAGCAAGTGTCCACGCAACACTCTGGAAGTCGATACCTGTGAAGAGCCACCGGCAAAACGTCACCACCAGCGACATCTCACATCTACACCGCCGAAACGCAAGACTCGTTCATCGACGCGAACAACCGTCCCTACCCAGAGCCGCTACTCACTCAGGACCACCGCGGATCGTGTTCGAAGGAATACTGCAGCAACTTTGGCTCACAACTCGACTGTCGTACCTCCTATTCCTGCTCCAACCCCGGCTTACGCCCTAATCGTCTCTCCGCCTCCCGTCCTCGCGAAGCGTCGACGCCTCACTGTCGACGACGATTTCGACGTCGATGTCTCCGAAGAACCCCATGCAAAGCGTTATCGGCTGGCACCGTCACCTTCGAAGCCCACGAGCGATTCGTCAACTAAGCCAGCCATTCCCATTCAGAGCCGTTACTTTCTTAGGATGACTGCGGATCGTATTCGAAGGAACATTGCAGTAACCCCTCCTCACATTCCAGCTGCCTCCCCTCGCATTCCCGTACAACTCCCCCCTTGCGGATCAAGGCCTACCCCGGAATTCTTCACGACCTCTGCCTCAACTGTTGTCGATGCTCCTGCTCCTTCAGCTCGCAGGGCCTCCGATCACGTCCAAGCTCGCCGTATCCCCATCCAAAGTTCCAATACCACCGCAACTCCCCTTCCTCTTCAACCTTTGGCTAATATTCCCACTCGTCCTCCCATTGACATCTCGGCTACCAGTGCTACCTCAGGGCACACGCATGTTCCCTGGGAAGAAGTTCCTGAACGCGAACGAACTCGTCTGTTGGCAATGTGGGACAAAGTAATCATTCGGGTGTGGGGCAGTTACTCCATGTTCGAAATGGGAGGCCTTGATACCTACGCCCAAGCGCTGGGTTTATCGTCTTGCGATAAGCCCGATGATCTCATTACTCATGCCGTGCTCGTCAAATATCCAGAGCTCAAGTACATCGTCTGGGAACTTCGGGATGACTTTACCAAACTCTATTCATATTGTAACCATCGTGAGTGCAGCTGTTCATCGTCCCTTATCCTTGTATTTACCGGGGATTCCCAGCTGCATTCTTCAATGCCCTCGATGCACCGATTGACGCGGCCTTAGCTGAAGTAGAGCCTCTGTTCATTCGCTATCGTTTGCCTTATTTCTATGATCACTTCGATCCATTCTCAGTCGATAATCTTGCTGTGGCCCTGGGGGACAGGTGGGAACCTGTGGCAGACACCTTTGAGGACCGACAGTGCGTTGATCTTTGAGATTTATCTTGTAACCCTCACTGATCCAGTTGTGGTCCTTGGTAGACCTTATAAGACCGTGGAACCCGAACCACAGACATTAACGCTTGTAACAGGTGTCGGCACACACTGGGGTTTCTATTTCGCATATTCGCCAAATAAAACAGCGGAAGAAGTTTGCAAGAGTAATTTGTCCCAAGACCTCCTCCTCGCCACCCAAGAGCTCGGTGCTACCGTTGACACTGCGACACTCAGTCCTGAAGCCATATCACGTCGTACCGCTGCAGCGGAGCGCTGCTTCTACGCCCTCTATCTCACCCGCATCATCGTACTTTCCAGATTTTTGGAATTTCTTCCCAAAGACCTACCGGATGGCTATCACCATGCATGCTGGGCTGTCTTTCAACAGAACCCACCTCGGACATCGGAGGGTGACGATGTTTTCTCCGTGGTCTACCGACATGTCGCGAGGGCTCGAGGTTCCATTGCAGAGCTAAAGCGGACGGCCGAGACCCGTTTCGACACTTTGGCCGAGAGGAGCCCTAGTTTGTTCTTCGAGCTACATGAATGGGGCCGCTACCCCCCGAGATTTCCATTCTACCTTGCAGTCGACGAAGTCGAAGCCCCCATTTCCCCCAATTTGTTGAGCGGTCGTCGTCCGGCCTGTTCACGGTTTGGTGTCAGTGCCTTGTTTTATGGATTTGATACTCCGTGAGGCCCTTTCTCATATCGTGTGCGTATCTTCCTTCATCCTCCGTCTCGTGTCTTTCGCCTACTGTTCTGACCCCGCCATTGTCTCGTTAGTTGTCGCTATTCACAGCCTCGAGTTCGACTTTATCGGATGCACCTGGCCTCTACGTCTCCCGAACCCCGCCTCGGTAAAGGATACCGCAAGAGCCGCTTGCAGCCCTGAGACCCAACCGCCATCCGTAGTCCTCTCATGCTTCGCCTTGTTGTCTACCTCCTGGGCGACGATCCCGCACGGCATCCTGCGCGCACCACTTTAGGTTAGTGGTCGCGAGGAGGTCTCAGGCGTTCCCAACCGATGGACATGTCGAGACCTACGCCCCAATGGAGACCAACACCATCTCGAACGGGGCTGTGTTGCCTCTACACAGGCCATCATACTCGCGGATCAGGCGGCCTTGGACAGTATGCTTTGCCCATACAGAGCTCACATCCTCCTATCGGTTCCCTCGCGTCCCGCGCCTTCCTCCGATCAGCTCGCCGATCTCTTTTGCTTTTGCAGCGGGAATGAAGTTCAGTGCTCCCCTTTGATTCTTCTCCTCGTACCAGATGCACGATCATGTCCTGGCACAGTCCATCTACAGCGATCGGCTGTGTCCAGCGCGTTACCTATTCACGCCTGTGGTCTACGTATCCGTACTGGTGAATCTTTCTACCACCATTTTTTCTTGTGTTTTGCTCCTGTTCTCGTTTCGCGACTCTTTTTTTTCTTTGACCATGTCCTGGCACAGTCCATCTACAGCGATCGGCTGCTGTCCAGCGTGTTGCACTTTCAACACCTGTGGTCAATGTACGTGTATTACTCGCATCACCCGCCTTCTCATATCTTTGTTTCATTTTCGTGGTTCAGTTCTTCTCGTCGTTTTTTTATTTGCATTCACATTCTTTCGGAGTACCTTGTTGATACCATGTCCTGGCGCAGTCCATCTACCGCGATCGGCCGACGTCCAGCGTGTTGTCCTTTCATCACCTGTGGTCAATGTACCTGTACTACTCGCCTTCTCCCCCTTTTTTTGTCTCGTTCTCTCTCATGTTCTCTTCTTTCGTGATTTCTTTGCTACCGTTCCGCATTCAATTATTTCCTGTATCGATGTCGGATCCCTGTATTATCACGTCCTGGCGCAGTTCATCTACAACGATTGGCTGACGTCCAGCGTGATATCCTTTCAACGCATGTAATTTGAGTACCTATATTCATACATCCGTCCTCGAGTCCTCATTTCTTATACTCTTCCTTGCTTTTGTTTCGGGAATGCACACCTACAAGACTTGTGTTACAAACCGAAATAAACCGCGCACTCTGCGCAATGTATTGGTTCGACGGATCCGAACGGTCGCTTCCACAGTGCCGTCTCCCCTGTAGGAAGACGGCAGAGCGTTCGTTGATCCTCACTGACTTAATTTCTCGCGTTGAGCGCCAAGCGCTCCGCGTTCGTCGAGCGGTCAAAGCGGATGACGTCCGCAGGTATCGGCGCCGTTGTCGTGAGCTTTACCGAGAATAGCCCTGAAAGGCAGCGGATAGCCGTCCAACACCGCTCCCTCGCTAACGACTCCTCCCAGGATCATACACAGCTCTGTTCTTCCCCAGCCTCACTCATGCCCCATGTCCGACTTCTCTAGGCTCCATCCGCCGCCAACAAAGCTTTCTCGCTCGCACTCGAGGACTTCCTAGGATCCATGTCGAACGAGGACCACGCTGCCTTCAAGGCATAATGCACCTCGACCGTGACGGCGATCCCCAGCATCGGGTCGCTACAGCAGACACTTTGCTCTCCGCGGCCGACCGGTTCGATAGGGAACATCGACAGAAGAGCCGTGCGAGGGCGTTTGGGGCTCGGTATCTGCGTATTGTCGGGGGATTGCAATCTTACTTCTCGGCAATTGATAGTGTCATTTCGTCCAACCCGATGATTGCGGCATGTGTTTGGGGAGCGCTGCGTTTTGTTTTCGAGGTGCGTTCAGCTGTTAGTTTCTAAACTCTTGATGTGAATATGCTAATAGCATTGAGCTTTCAAGCTAGGTCGCTAACAAGTACTTTCGTTTCTTCGAGAGCTTGACTTCGTCGCTCGAGCGTGTCGCTGAGGATCTCGACTTCTATAATGACTACGCGATCATATTGTACAACAAGTGGGATCGAGTTCAAACAGTTCGCATGGTTCTTTCCGGACAAATTAGCGTTCACTGACCAATGGTGTATAGGTACTTCTTCGCGTCTACACTAACATTCTACATCTCTGCGACGAGGTACGCGTTCTGTACAAAGGGAAAAACGGCGGAGATCGTAGTAGTAAGTTTCTCTTATCCTTCTCGAGCCACCTCATCTCATGCTTAGTAGACAAGTTTAGCCTAAATGTATCAATATTTCGGAAGTCCATGTGGCAAGGCTCGCTGGAGAACATAACGAAGGACTTGACAGAGTGTCGGCGTCGGATTGGTCGTGAAGTGGAGCATGTTGACAGGTTACAGGCAAAACTGGAACGGGATCGGGCACTTGAGGAAAGACTGCGTGCAGAACAGGAAAGAGAAGCGGCGCGGGACGAGCGCGTGGCGCAGGCCTTGGAGCGAGCCGACCAGGCGTTCGAAAGGAAGGACCAGTCCGTGGAGCGTAAGCAGCAGGCTATCGAGAGGATCGACCAGGCTGTCGAGCGGAAGCAGCAGAGCGTGGAGAGGAGGAAGCAAAGCGTGGAGAGAATGAGTCAAGACGCGCATAGGGTGCACTGGGAAGTTGCAAGAACGAGGGACGAGATTCGACGTGATGGAGAAGATGATCGGTAAGACCTTGCCAATATTTGTTTGGTTGCCTCGTCCTAATATCAATACGGCGTTCATCTCAGACGAGTTCTTGAGAAGCATTCAGGCCTTTGATTTGAGGGCCGTCCATGCTGAGATCTGTCGCGTCCCTCTTCCTGGAACGGGCAACTGGCTCGTCGATAGCCCGGAGTTTCTAGCCTGGTCGACGTCAAAGAGCATCCCTGACAATGTCTTATGGTGCTTCGGGAAGCGTGAGTCCTAGTTGCACTTTCTGCAGGATTTCAGCGGTTGACTCGTTCTGCAGCGGGGTCTGGGAAAACGGTATTGACGTACGTATGGCGTCGGCATATTTCTGGCCACCTACTGACTTGTACGCAGTTCTAACGCGATTGACGAGGTGATAACCGGTCACGAATCTGATGGCTCCGTGGCCGTCGCCTCTTTTTATCTTAGATTCGATGACCCTCGCCGACGAACCACTTCGGCTGTGCAACGCACCATTCTCTATCAACTGCTCCGTCGACTTTCAAAGGAAGACTTGCACTCGTTCGTCCATGAATTTGCTTCCGTGTACAGCGGCAATACTGTCACCGATGACATCGACGTGATGTCTTTGATTCTTCGCCTCGCGGAGAAGTTTGGTCGGGGCTTCATCGTCATTGATGCCCTAGACGAATGCGATGACCTCCCGAATCTCCTCGACTTGCTCTCTAGACTTCGGCGCCATTTCCGAATCCTCGTTTTCAGCAGAGATCTACAGGAAATCCGTCTCGGGCTCAGTGGATGTGTCGAGGTTTCTTTGGATGCATATGACCGCCACACAGAGATTATGCGTTTCGTGAGAACCAGAGTGTCTGAGTACCATCAATCTGGAAGGCTCGTTGTCGGTACAGAGGGCCTTCTGGACGAGATCGTCGATGCACTCACACAGCAGGCTGACGGAATGTAGGCTTTGCCGCTTTCTCTGTCATAGATCCCTTTTCTGACCGTATACTAGGTGGTTATGGGTCATACTCCAGATCGCCAGCCTATGTCGACAGAGGCGAGATGCAGATATACGAGCGGCTCTTCGAGACTTACCACCGGACCTGGATACTACCTATTACCGGATTTTACAGCGCATAGATTCCCTGGGATCGCGGACATCATCCCTCGTCCAACATGCACTGGAATGGTTGGTCGGTGCCTCCCGACCTTTGTCCGTCGACGAGCTTGCGAAAGCCGCTGCCGTGTCCGACCTGTACGACGAGGCGCTGGACGATCATAGCCCTATCAATGATGCTCTGGGATTGATCGACGATTGCTCGAATCTGTGCGTTGTCTCGTCTGACGGCGAGCAGCGTGTGGTGCACTTGATTCATGCATCCGTTCGAAGCTATCTTTTGACATCGCCAGACGATGTTTCATGCACATGCGCCTCCTGAACAGGAAGAAGGCCCAGCTGGACACTCAGTCTCATAACGAGTCATCGCCGGTTTCCACGCTCAGTATGACCGTGACGCAGGGATGTTCTGAATCTTCTTATGCGAGAGAGAACGAGGCGACTTGTGTGGGAGTACATCTCAATTTGGCCGTCGCAGGATGTTTTGCTGCGGTCTCTCGACGTTTTAGATCTTGATCTCCGGCAAGCACTCACAAATGCATACTTGGCCGCACTTCCTTCCCCTCCCAACCGTACCGCACTCGAAGAGGTCTTTGATTCATTTCGACTTGCGCTCAGTCTCACACAGGCCTCGGACGATGGCCAGAAACGCTTGCAGGTGGCGAAAACACTCCACCAAATCTATGTTCGCTCACGAAACAGCCTTGTCTTGTATGCCGCCGCGGCTACCTATCGTTCCCTCGCTGATCATAATCTCAAGCGGGCTCAGGTTTGGGTTGAGGGCGCTACTTCCGAGAACGTGCTTCAGGCACTGCCTTTAGCGAATATCGTCCATATTGCCTGTCCGTCCACTCACGGCGTACATGGTAGATGGAGACCTAAGCCTCTCGACGATGCGATCTACCTCAAAGACAATGCGACAATGACGACTCAGGATCTATTGCGTCTTGACACGCTGCCTGCCGAATTCGTGTCTCTCAACTTGTTCTCAAGCTCGTCGTACCACGCCAAAACAAGACAGGATCAGCTCGGGATGGTTGCGTGTTTGCTTCACATTGGGGTTGGTAATGTGGTGGCAGCAATGTGGTACGTCCCCATACGTCGCAAAAAGCTCTACGTGAATTACTGACCGGTTTTCGACAAATTGAAGGTACAAGCGAGGTAGTAAGAATAATGACGGACAGTTCATAGCCACGGAGTTTTATCGTTACCTTGGTGAGAAAGCGATTGAAGGAGTCGATCTCGAGTATGTCCCTTACGCTCTCGACCACGCAATTCGGAGTTTCCGAAAGAGGGGTGTTTCGCCCGCAAGATGGACGCCTTTCGTTCATGTTTCATTATGCTATGATTCAGGATAGCTAGAGCCTGGCACCTGCAGTGCAGTGGGAGAGCGGGAGAATGGAGAAAGAAGGGACATACAGACAATTGTACGTAAGTCGCGAACTGGTTCTCGAGGTATCTATGGTTTATTTTCAAGAGGATAAGACTGGACATTGCGTTCGCGGGTCATTCCACATTCGTGTTGTCCCAAAGCAAGTGCCGGATCCGGAAAGAGGAAGAAGTCGTCGGGCCGGCCCCGACGCATGCCACGACATTCCGTGGCACTAAACAGGGCCACAACTGTGACAAGCGCGCTCGCGCCGTGCAGTATGCCTGTCTCCTTTGACCACGACTGCCATGATATTCCTCAGCCTTTGACTTCTGTTCTGGGCGCACCTGCTAAAATAATGTCTTTGGCTGCGCACTTGCCGCATGACCTCGTACGCACCGATCGAGCGATTTGTAGCTGGGACCTTAGACTCTTCGACTGTTCCGTTACACGAACGAGGACAACTTTGACGACAAATCCCCAGCCCACTTCAGCCACCCGATAGACACAGTTGCTTGCTTCTCTCGGAATCTTTGTGTTCTCCTCATGAGATGTTCTCCTCGGCGCTCAAGGAATCCTCTAGTACAGTCAACGAGGATAGCTCGGAAGATTTTCCCGCCTATCCAGCGCACAAGAATGGAGGATCGAAACGGATACTGAAGGGAAAATGGAAAACGCTCACGCAACATCGCTCCAATCCCTTCATCTTATCATCCTCATCCTCCGATTTCCTTTCCGAGCGTCTTTGAAGCTCCACCCCTACCCCTACCCCTCCCTCCCTCCCACATCCTCACCCTCATCATTCTCGACATACGCATACAATCACCATCAATTCAACCCTCTTCTCCTTGCCTCTCCTGCGTCTCCCTATCTCCTCGCCCTGATCTGGTCTCCACAGACATCCATCCTCATCTCGTCGATAGGGATGGTCACAGCGATGATATTAGGCACTACGGGAAGGCGAGGACGAGATCAAAGTGGGATTGACTACAGAAGATAGAGAGATGAAGATTTTGAAGACGGTGGTACGGTGAAGGAGGAGACATAGATCAGGAGGTTAGCGGCCAAACGAGACCGAGGATGGGTGATCATGAGCAAAGTAAGAGGTTCGAAAGTTCGGAAGCTTGACCTGTGATTCATTGAGCACGTCTCGTCTCGTCACCAAATTGTAACACGCCACAGACATCATTGCACATAAATAACAATAATCGTGTATAACACACGTATGAGATAAGAGCTGAACGGGAGGAACGCGTACACGAAACCCTCCGCATGCACAGAATGCGTGTCGACCACCAAAAATAAGTACATCCACTGCGGAACCCGACCGCGAGATGACTCTACCCGGAGGTAGGCAGACAAAGAAGCAGATACGACACGACGCACAAACTCGGAAACACATGGAATGAGACGGAACATCGAGGACACTAATAATTTAGTAACAGTACATTCTCCGAGTCGGACTCGGATCCCCGTGCCAGCATCCGGGACACATACACGACCCAAGGACCAAAAGAACGTGGTAGTAGTCGTACAACAGAGAGGAAAGAGAGAATACAACGAAGAAACGAGTGTAATGGTCGAAAAGAACGGACTGGAAGAACTGGAACGGATAATCACCTCGACCGAGTATTAGCGCCGACCAGACAGTGGTCTCAAAAAGGTCCGGCCCGATAGGCTTTCCGATTGGCTAGCAGAGCTCGCCGGCAGGGCCGGCATTGTCTGGAGGCTTCAATGACAAACCTCACTATAGCCTGGACACACGGCATTCGACATGTCTTGCTTGAAGCCACATAGACCGGTGTTTGGTATTGTCAAGAGGCGTTCTTGTGCACAGTCTTTATTGCGGCTTGTGTTTTGCTTGGAAGTTTTTACCTTTCATGAACATATTTCGCCTGGAGAGTTTCCGGCAGTAAGTATTATGTCCTCTTGCTGGGGGTCGCTGACTCAAGTCCGTTCTCTCTTCGAGGTAGGGTCTTTCGCGACTTGTTCTGCTTGGAGACATCTCGTGCGTCAGCAGGATCGTATCTGAATCGCATGTCGCGGTCCATGTATCCGGCCTCGATCGCCAAACTGCTGCTTTCGGTCGCTCTCAAGCCTGTGTCAGCTTTGTTGTCAAGCTTTCTGTGCCGGCTCATTGACTGATCGTTTGTGGATTGGCCCCACCATCGGTTGCTATGTCCGGCTAGGCCAAATCTCTTATCTCGGCGTGGGGCCCGTTCTGACACAGTCGGCGCGCCTTGTCCCTTGTCCGTTTTCGAACAATAAGGACCAAACAGTATATAATCCTGGTCGGCCTCTTCGTCTCTCTCTCTCACTTCCCGCTCTCAGTCTTCGTCTAGTCCCAACACTTTTCTCACTCCTGGTTGCTCGCCAGTTTCTCGTGTCAGCCGTTCTTGCGCCGTGTTCGTTCTGCTACACGCCCTGAACAGACGCTCCGTGTTTCGCGATACGCGCCTCCTCTTGGTGTTTTGCGCGCTGGTGTTATCCATCACTCGGAGCGGGACGCTAGAGTGGGTGTCCTTCAGCCTTCCAAAGGTACAGGGGAACCTGTGGACATCTAGGTTAAATTACACTGGTGTTCGTTACTCCTTGATCTCGTGCGGCTTGCAGACTCGTGAGCAAGAGTCCGTGTCAGCCTTGATATCTCTGTGAATCAACCACATCATGCTCAAATCTTCGGTATGCCCGCGCTGTTGATCCAAATTTGCTTCTTACTCACAGCATTACCACAGGGATCAAGACCTCGCAGATCCACGGCGAGCTATCGCCAGGCTGTATCCACGTCGGTATGACCTTCCATTTTTCGTCCTTCGTACCACATCTGATTTGTTGTATTTCGTGACAGGATGCTCTGTCTCCAAAGGGCAGCAGGGGCCAGGTGGGGCAAGGGAAGAAGCGGAAGGTCTATATAGACGATGGAGCAGAATCCGTACGTTGTTTCAATATCCCCTTCCGCATTCTGTGACCCTTCGCCGTCCTTCGCTTGTGCTGATATTATTACACAAAGGACGAGGATCAATCACTCACCAAGCGAGCGCGAACCAAGCTTAAAGAAGAGAATAAAGACAGATGGAAAAAGGTTAGACTAAAATTGTGTTTGCTGACTGGACGGCTCTTACTAAATTGAATGCTTGTTCTGTTGTATATTCTTCCGACTTAGCTTCAAGAAGAAGGGGCGCACAATGTTGATCAGGCGGAGGTTAACTTGCTTGCGTACGGACCGGATCCTGAGGTACTCGCGTCAGGGGTATGTCGCCTTCGCTCTTTCCATTATCAGGAGATAAACTTACCATTCTTCCATTCTCTAGATGCCAAAACTTTCCGATCAGACCTTCGTCGTCAATCCGACCGTGGACTCCCTCGCACCGGCCCTCCAGCAGTCTGATGAGCATATAAAGTCAGCACAGACCCTTCACAAGGAGTGTCGGAAGTGGGCCAAGCGAGCAAAGGCCTCCATGCCCTACTTCCGTGGCGACTTCGATATTGATGAGCTCGCGAGCCGTCCGAAGAATTCGTTGAAGGAGATTGAGAGGCTGAAGGTGCTGATCAAGGATTCCATCGCTCATCAGGAAGCACAGGCTACCACGGGCGCTTGGATCGACAAGCATAATCGTCTCGCCGCTGTCGTACTTTCCGACCGTATTCTTCCGCAACATCCTCCGGCAAATCCTCCACCCAAGCCTGATGCCCCACCTCTTCCGCGTCCTATTACACCACAAAAACAACGTGATCCATCCGATTTGCACGAGTATATCCCTTCGACAGCGGACATCGTAAGTCAATTTCACCTCTGCTTTCCTTCGTATCTTTCTCCCATTCAAACGCTCATCTGTGTCTATCAGCATCCCATATACGAACAATACAAGAATCGTGGAGTCGCGGACGTAAACACTGCGCGAGCAAATGGCCAGTCTATCGTTCGTGACGGATTCTCGGTACGATCCCTTGGTCCATCGGTTTCGAGTCTGTAGCTAAGCTGTTCTGATCCTAGGGAGCAATTCTCGAGCGCGCTGTCGAAGCTGCTCAGATATTTCACGCCCATAACCCTCCTCACTGCGCCGAGCGCGATATACGCCATGTCGAAAACAACCACAAAGACCTTCGATTGATGCCGTTCGACGAGCCAACGCTCAATGATGTGCCCCTTCCCCTCCCTTGCCCGGACACTACATCATCGTCACATCCTACAGGACTACCCCCAGGCGATTCACCATTGAGCGCGATCGATTCTGGTGACGAATCTGAGGAGGAGGATGACATACCCTTTGATGTCTTATATGGAAACGCGAGGACGGGGTTGGAGGAAGGCGGGTTGAGAAGCATGGAGTGCAACGATGGTGGAGGTGCTGCTGCGAAGAAGTCAAAGAAGGCGGAGAGGACGGGTGCTACCCATCTTATCCATGGTGGTGCTATGCAAGGTCGGAAGACGGCGGTGAGCATTTCACAGATTTTGTCGTGTTTGAGACGGTCTGTAACGAAGACTTGCGTTTTCAGGACAAGATGTACCATTCCGCCGATTTTGGCGACACCGTCACCAGGCGCCAAGTCGCGACATGGTACTTTCTTGCCACAGATCCCATTGCTGTTCGGATTGCAGCGTATTTCGAAGTCTTTTGGCCTCGCTTCTACGCCAAATATCGGCAAGCGTTCGATGCTGGAGTATGGGTCCGTGAGGATCGTGGGCCTTTCCTCGGGCGTGTAATGGTCTATAAACTTCAGGTCAGCCTTCATCAAGATCGCGGAGACTTCGGGCCCACCGTCACATTCAATGCGGGGTGTTTTGAAGGTGGCGAATACTACTTCCCTGACTTGCACGCCAAGCTTAGGTGAGTCTCTTCTCGTATTTACCTGTGCTATCAATACTGACTCGCAATAGGTATGCACCGGGCGATATTGTGATCGCCCTCAGTGGTATTCTGTATCACTCTGTTGCAGAATGGCGCCCTGCCCCAGTTCCCGAGTCTTGGGTCAGAAGGAATTTAACGCCCGGTCGAATCTCCCACGTCTTTTTCTTTCCAAAGAAGTCGTTTCTTACCCTGGAGAATAAACCAAAGCTCTGGGCTCTTCGAACTGCAGGCGGTAAATGTCCTGACGCCCAGTGGTTCAGAACTGTTGTGTGAAGGTACGCTTGCATTTTTGCGGCTCCTCATCTGATACCGGCTTATTCACAGTAACACATAGCTCAAATGTACATGCTTTGTTGTCATGCTCTGTGATACCATCCCCTTTCGCGCAGGCCTAATCAGTGCCACATGTGTTTACGCCACCTTTCGATGTCTCCGAAATGATCCGATCGATTGCTCGAAATTATTCACCGTGGTACCTTTTGGATGCGGATCTCCGAGTCTTCCTTTCGTTCAACGTTCAACTATCGCCCTTTTTTATTCTTCTATATAACGCGACGTCCGAGGTAGGATGGAGTCTACCCCTAATGGGAGCACCCCTCTTTTGTGGTATCATTTGAAAGCTCCGGCTCCAGCTCGCCCTTGGGCTCTCCTGTCTTTCTCTCTGTTCATTCACCATGTCAATTTTGGCTATAGCTCGTGATATCCAGACACTCCGAGAACGCGCTATGTCCGTTTAGGTATCCTTCGAGTCGCTACATACTTGTCTCAGCGGAGTCTGCCCGGGAAGAGGCCGTGTTCATCCTAGTCGCGAGTGGGGAGGAGACGAGGGCTAGGCTTGAAGTCGAAATATCTGCGTCCGTTTGCATGGTGTCCAACTGGAGCAAAACATTGTGCTGCGAGACGATATGCTCACGACAATGCAAGTTCATGATACATGCTACACCGAATCTCGAACTTTAGGCGGAGAGTTCGACTTACGAGGAAATACTTATTATGGAATTCCCCTTCGTCGTTGTCGAGCCTCGTTCATAGTGTCTTGGTTTCGTAATCGCATGTTTTATTTTATTCGAGAAAACATTCATTTATCGCCGCAATCAAATCCAGCTTCATCTCGTACATCCTTCCTTCGCAAAGTCCTTAAGCACTGATCCAGGGTACTACCCTACCCATCCGAGAGAACCAGCTGGAAATATGTCGTGTGATTCTCCGAAACAAGGGCGCGGGTGTACGACCTTCAAGGAAACTTGGTGGGGACAGTCACTAACAGTAGATGAGGGCGCATGTTCGCCGCCCATGGCGAGCAGAGGGCTGTGCGCAACAGATGGTCTGAGTGAGACCGCAAGACCAAATATAACTGTACAGGCTTGACTAGCAGTTTGGAGATGGATTGGCAAATATGGTAAACGGCCATAGGATGAAGAAAATAAGAATAGCACAAGGACGTATGAAAAAACCGAGGACAAGGTAACTGGAAGTACATGCACCACAAGGGCTAAAAACCACACGCTGGACGTCAGCCGATCACTATAGACGGACGACGCCAGGACATGGTGTTACAGGATCGCCTCGAAAGGAAAGTGAACGTAGATCTGAAGTAAGAAAATGAAGCCACGGCGAAAAGATCAAGAAGAAGAAAAAAGGAATTACAAGACGTGTAGTAGGTGCACGTAAGTACATTGACGACAGGTGTTGAAAAGACAACACACTGGACATCAGTCGATCGCTGGAGATGGACTGCGCCAGGACATGATCCGGTAGCACTACAAGAAACGAACAAACAAGGCAAAAAACAAAGCAAAAAAAGAAAACAGAAATATAATAGAAGGGTGAAGGTGAGTAATACACGTACATTGACCACAGGTGCTGAAAATAAAACACACTGGACACCAGCCGATCGCTCTAGATGGACTGTGCCAGGGCATGGCCGTGTGTATGGTATCACTACCGAGAGAGAGATAAAAAGAGCCGCAAACCGAGGGAAAGAGCAAAGCACGAGAAAAAAGGTGGGTGAAAGAGGAAACAATAGGGACACGTAGACCACAGGCGTGGATGATAACGCGCTGGACACAGCCGATCGTTGTAGACGGACTGCGCCAGGACATGGTCGTGTGATCGCTACCGAAAGAAGAAGAAAAAGAGCAGCCGAACGAGAACAAAAGAGCAAAGCACGAGAAAAAAAAGTGGGTGAAAGAGGAACTAGTACGGCTACGTATACCACAGGCGTGAATAGGTCACGCGCTGGACACAGCCGATCGCTATAGATGGACTGCGCCAGGACATGTTCTTGTAACCGATACGAGAAGAGGGATAGATGAGGGATATCGAGCGTCGGTCACGCTGCGAAAGCCAAAAGGGAAGTATGATCGAGCTGATAGGACGTGGGCGCAATACGCAAGAGGTGGACCGACATTGCGATGTCGTAGGAGCAGAGAATACGTCTACGACTGTCAGATCCACGAAGACGGTCGAGTATGTAGACGTCAAGAAACGCCACACGAGAATCGACTCGGAAGAGCTAGCTTCCGAAGCCAGCCGATTGCTGACAATGGACTGCATCGGGGCATAGACCTCGACATGCATATCGGTAAGCCAGGCAGGCCTGACACGCTCGTGGTCACTAGCTTGAAGTGGTGTGAACGGGCTATGGTACGGTATCGTGGCCCAAGACGTTGCAGGGACGAGGCCGGCCGCAAAGAAACCGTGGGCGCTGACGAGGACTGTCTTTGCTGCGGCGGTATCCTTACTGCGACAGCGAGATGAGAGATGCAGGGGCCTGGCAATGTGATCGACGAGGTCGAACTCAAGACAGTGAACGGTGGCAACTGAAGATGAGAAAGTAACGGCGGTCAGGGACGGGAGACGAAGGGGTAAGGCTCAAAGCAGCTACGCACATGGTATGACAAGCGTCTCACGGAGTATCGAATCCGAAGAACAGGGCGTTGACACTGGTGCGCGAACAAGCGGGACGACGACCGCTCAGCGGAGTTTGGCCAACGGGAGTGTCGACTTCGTCAACTGCGAGGTAGAATGGAGTTTGCAAGGCGATTGGACAATGGTTGGTGAATAGACGTTGGTTTTTGTAAACTAAAGTTTCGAAACGAGTTTCTGCCGTCCGCTTGAGGCCTGCAATGGAGCGTCGAGCCTTCGCGATATATCGATAGACTACGGAGAAAATGTCATCGCCCTCCGATGTACGAGGGGGGTCACGCTGAAAGACGGCCCATTCGGAGCGTGCGAATGGCACATGTATGTCGTGAGGAAGACATTCCAAGAATCGGGAGAGCACGACAATGCGGGTGAGGTAAAGGGTGTAGAAACAGAGCTCGGCGATGGCGGCGCGGCGTGATATAGCTTCAGGGCTGGGAGTCGCAGTGTCGATGGAGGCACCGAGCTCCTGGATGGCGAGGATGAGGTCCTGTGACATATTACTCTTGCAAGCTTCTTCTACTGTTTTGTTTGGCGAATATGAGAAATAGAGACCCCAGCATATGCTTACGCCGTACATGAGCTCCAGAGTCTGCGGTCCGGGCTTCGGGCTTCGATATGGTCTATAGAAGAGTAGGTTCGCCTGAATTAAAGAAAAGAGGATAAGAAGGGTAATTGTCAACGCACTTTAGCCCTACGAATATGTCCCGTATGCGATTACGTATAGAGAAGCGGGGAAAGGAAAGCTCCTCCAGTGAGAGAAGATCGTAATGAGTATGGCGTGTTGGTGCCCTGTGGGAGGACTGATGAAGTACAACCGAAGAGATGAACAGGGGCTCCAATCCGGCTAAGACCGCGTCAATAGAGGCGTCGAGGTCGTCATGGAAGGCACCTGAGATTCCCCAGTGAGTGCAAGGATAAGTAAGATTGAGTAGCTGCACTCACGATGGTTACAAAGCTCATGAAAGTGGATAAATTTATTGCGAAAATCAGCGCAGATACCTTCGAGGTCTGGGTATTTCCTGAGCACGGCCAGCGTCGTGAGATCATCGGGCCCGTGGCAAGACGATAGACCCAGCGCTCGGGCATAGGTATCGAAGCCAAGGTGCGTGAAGATGACACGTGTCTTCCATAGCCGACTAATCAAAGCGGCCCATACCGTGAACAGACGAGTTCGCTCGCGTTCGGGAAGTTGATCCCAAGGCACATGTGTGCGTTTGAACGTCGTGCTGGTGACCGAGAGATCAACGGGAGGACGAGTGGGGATTCCTGCCAAAGGATGATGAGGAAGGGGAGTTGCGGCGGTATTGGAACTTTGGATGGGGATACGGTGAGCTTGGTCGTGATCGGAGGCTCTGCAAGCTGAAGGAGGAACAGGAGTATCAACAACGGTTGAGGCAGGAGTTGTGAAGAATTCCGGGGTAGGCATTGATCCGCGAGGGGGGGGTTGTACGGGAATGCGAGGGGATGCAGATGGGATGTGAGGAGGGGTTGCTGAGATGATCCTTCGAATGCGATCCGAAGTCATCCTAAGAAAGTAACGGCTCTGAATGGCAATGGCTGGCTTAGTTGACGAATCGCTCGTGGGCTTCGAAGGTGACGGTGACAGACGATAACGCTTTGCATGGGGTTCTTCGGGGACATCGACGTCGAAATCGTCGTCGTCAGTGAGGCGTCGACGTTTGACGAGAACAGGAGGCGGAGAGACGATTGGGGCGTGAGCCGGGGTTGGAGCAGGAATGGGAGGTACGACAGTCGGATTGTGAGCCAAAGTTGCCGTAGTATTCCTTCGAACGCGATCCGCGGTGGTCCTGAGCGAATAACGGCTCTGGGGAGGGACGGCCGCCCTTGTCGATGTACGAGTCTTGCGTTTCGGTGGTGGGGATGTGAGATGTCGCTGGTGGTGACGCTTTGCCGGTGGCTCTTCACAGATATCGGCTTCCACAGCGTTGCGTGGACGCTTGCTGGGGATGCGGGTTGTCGGAAGGATTGGGACGGGAACTGGGGTTGGAAGGGGAAGGGGAGCCGGTGTAACTGGGATATGAGCTAGATTTTGTGTGACATTCCTTCGTGCCCGCTCTGCGGTGGCCCTCAGAGAATAGCGTCTCTGAGTCGAGAGGGCTAGCTTCGTCGAGAGACGGACCTTACGCTTCGATGGTGTGGATGTCAGATGTCGGTGGTGATGCCGCTTTGCTGGCGGTACATCTGGGCTATCGACATCTTCGCGTCGACGTTTCCTTTCTGTGCAATTATGTATAGCTTGAAGCGGGTACATCGTGCATAGACTGGATTGTCTAAGCGTGAAAGGACATATGCGGTGGTCGAGGTGAAAGGAACCAGGCACGTGGCATGACGCGAGCGCGACGGCCGGTGCGGGCCGATTTTTCACGGTGCCACCGTGTCCAAACGAGTCACGCCATCCGTCGGGCCCGACCGTTATCTTCCTCGCTTGCACGACACAGACGCGGAACGATCCGCAAACCCAACGTCGGCCTTTCAAAGTTCTCGTGTCGCCTGCTCTTGCTTTCTCGCCTCTCCTCTCTTCTACCATCAACCCCGGCCTCCCCCTCAAGGACTCGGTAACTTTCTTGACTCTCTAGCCTGCTCGCTCTGTCCGTCGATTCTTGGAACACGCCATGTCTACAGGAAAGCGGACAGACCGCGACTTCCCCCCTTCTTCCGCACGGGTATCAAATCGACCTCGCCGTGGTGCTTCAGAAGGATCTATTTTTTCCGGCCCGACTGGGGATTTTGCTCAACGGCGTCTTGTCGGTCGACGATCCCCTTCACCTGAACCCGACCCTCTTGCACAAGTTCACTGTGTGTGGTCAGCTGTACCAGTGTTCGACGCTCCGCATCAACCCACTCTAGCTACTACGTCGTTCCCACGGGCTGTAGTAGGGACATCACGCCTTCCTCCTTGGGAGCGCCTGCCGCTCACAGAGAAGGCAGTGTACGAACAAAATTTTCAACAACTGGTCACGGCCGCAGAGGAGAGGACACCGCCCCCTAACTGGCGACACGTGAACTTTCACAGTCTCCTCAGATACCTTGGAATATATCGTACAGCTGGCGAGGAGGACGCCTTGTCGCTTTTTGGTCGGTACCCAAGTCTTGAAACATTAACAGATTCCTTTCGAGCGGTGCTGCGGGCCTCTTCTCCTCTATCGGTCTTATTACCATACTACTATAAACTCGTCCACCATGGCAAGTCTTTCCTTAGCTCCTATAAAACCGTTAATATTGACTCGAACCATAGAAGCGTGGTCAGATCGACCTTACATACCGGAGACCGTTCCCATCCGTACGTCCACTCCATCATCATCCCTGTACAATGATCTGATATGTTTCACACCAGCCGCTACAATTGTACATAAGCCAGCTATGGTAGCACCTTGTAAGCTACACAATTCACTCTCGCCCATCTCTGCCCCTGTTCTGACCAAATGTGGTAGATACGCCCAAGAAAGACGGTCCCAAAGTCACCCAAAAGAAGATCGACCATATTTTTGCGGAATACAAGCCGGTCTTCGATGACCTGTCCGTCCATCGACTATCTGATCACTACAGTGGCGGCGAAGGATCACTGTTCATGTATGATGCGTTAGAGTTGGATGCTGAAGCCCTTAATCATCGGGTCGCTAGTACCTTCGTCCAGGGTCAGATCACGTAAGTCCATTCTTTTCCTTGCGTCATGGACCACATTGATGTTTTTGAAGGGTACTCAACGGTAGTTCGGGAAGCGGAAAGAGTCTTACGTGTGCAAAAGGCCTTTTGAAATTTGGCGGCATCCCTTTAACCTGTCCGATTGGAGCATACGGTGCGTTGTCCGACGAAGCCAACGCGGGCCGTGGCTCTCATGACATGCGGGCCGCGGTAGAGCACCTGGAACAGCGGAGCCAATTCAAGCAGATCACCGCCGATCCTGACCAGGAAGCTACTAACCGTCGTCTTGTCAAGGAATCCTGCATGTGCCTGCTTGCTAGTCACCTCTTGGTCATACGCAAAATTCTTTGCAGCCAACCGCACGACCTGTCTTGCGAGAAGCGGAAGCAGGAATGTGGTATTTTTCAGCTGGATCCGATGTTCTTTCGCCCGACTCCGGGGGGCCAGGACATTTTTCAGCGTCTATTCAAAGTGCTCCGACGTGCCCCATACGACGTCGTCGAGGCCTTCGTGGAGAATGACTGGGAGTATGTCGATTGTCACCACCCGGATGTCGTCAAGGACTTTTCGCTGTGGGTTGACGAGGCACAGGCCTTTGCATCTAAGTTCGACTCTAGCGCGCACTTTCTCTCCGCCGAGTCCACCACCAAGCCCAAACAGCCTCGACCGCTTCTGACCCCGATGGTAGAAATCTTCATGGGGCGCAGAATATTCAAAAGATGTGTGATCTCTGGGCTCAGTCTGTCGCCGAAAATCTTCGATGTCGCCCTGCAGTCTACGACGGCTCGTTTGAACTCGCGTATCGTGGAACTCACTATGTCAGACGGATTTTTGGACAAGGCGGAGCAACGGCGCTATATAGTACACAAACTCCGGCCCTGGGCTGACGAGATGGGTATTTCCGAGGAATCCTTCGACTACCTCGTCCTTCGTATGACCCTCATACTTCGTGGTCGGTGAGTGTCATTGCATTACTCTTCGCTTGTATGAAACTTTACTCATGAACGTATCTTCGTTTCGTAGATATCGGCTCACGGCGTGTTGTTGCGAACTGATTTTGCGCACAGGAACGAAATCTCCTCACCGATTTCTTACCGCATATGTTCTGGCACTGGGAAACTTTTTTCTTACGGATGGTGGAAAGTTTGAGTCTGCTGAGTCTGCCCTATCAAAGAGAGAGGAAGACGCGATAAACGCTACCGGCCAAATAATCGACTGGGACATGTTCGAGGCGTTCGATCAGGGTACGTCGTCGATTGAAATCCTGCATCTTTACGAACTTATCACTGTGTGCGTCCTAGACACCAAACGTCGTGTTTTCGAGATGGTGACACGCTTTCTTATGCAAGGTCTGTATACTGCACTGGACGGCAATCAGAGGAAGTTAATCGAGGTCGGCATTGGCCATCTCACCGTCGCCAAGAGCATCTCCCCCCGCGTTGTCCCCGAAGGGCCAGTGATCTCCACCAACAATGCTGCCCCCGACGACGGTGCCGACGGAGACAACGACATCGACAACGACAGCGACGACATTGACGATAACGATGACAGTGACGATGACGACAGTGACGATGACGACGACAGTGACGATGACGACGACAACGGCAACGCCGCCACCGACGCCAAAGATCCCTCTGGGGCAGGCGCTGCGTATCTTACCGAACTCTTGACCATTAGCGCGGTAATGGCCAGGTACCCCGAGAAGGTGGCTGACACCCTGTTGCAAGGCATGCGTCTTGGACTCAACAACAGCATGAACGGCTTCGCCTACGAACCCCAGATCTCATACGTGGCTGCTAAAGTTCACGGCCACCGGAATAAGTTCACGAGATTAGGAAACCTCTATCAATTTCACAAGGAAGTTGCGTTTCTGGCGAATCTTCGAGTCCAGCTCGTCGCTATGTTTAAAGGGCCAGATGGCAAGTGGCGCGCCACCCAAGCTGGTCCCGGTTTCGGACCTTCCCCCCAGATGGGCTATAAGGTAAACTCCCCCAAGGAATTCCTCAAGCATTTGGATGATGGTGGGGCAACATGCATCGTCAATCCCGACATTTATCATGGCGGAGATCACATCAGGTGGTACAAGGTCTTAGGGAGCAAGCACTATATCATGGTCGTGGACCAAGCCAAGCTCTCCGCCGGGAAGGATGGCGAATTTCGGCCGGAAATGTTGACGAAGGCTCTGCGAGCTAACAATCCCAGAAGATACTACAGAACCAAGGTGCGCATTCATTTCGTCTTCATTTTCGCTCTTGTTCTCGTTCCCGCTCGTCAAAATTTTTCTTACCTTCGTTCAAAATATTCAGGGTTCATCAAAGAAGAGGAAGTGGCTCGTCAAGGAGGGCAAGGAGATCCTCGAATGTCTTAAGGAGATGCGGAACGCAGAAGACATCGATTCGAACAACACCTATGACCCGTCCGTTCTGCCACCAGAGCTCACAGAGGAGAATTTCCCCCATACCATCTGTGGTTTTTCACTCGCAGGATCGGCCCAGCCTCCCGCCTGGTTCGTATCTGAGATGCACAGACGCTTGAACTGTCCCGGCCAGGTTCCAGCTTTGATGTTGAATAAGCCGTTCGAAAAGCACCTTGGCCCGTCTTGGCGGTTTGCGACCACCGCCCAGAACGAGCCCGTCCGTCCGTTGGGGAGAATGGAGGGGAGCGCTACTGCCTAGAGTCGGATCTATCTTCTTTCTACTGCTCGTCGTCGTGGTTGGCTGGTATTATCGCGGATGGTTGAGCCCTTCTCTGTTTCTTCTTCTCGTCATTCCTTCTCCTACGCTATGAGTACCAGTCGCACTTCGTATGCTTCTTCATTTTCCACAACATGGATATGCCTTTGTATGCCGCTACATCCTTTTATTTTTTGAATATACATATATGCCCTTACATGATCTCCGAGCCCCGAGTGATCGTTGGTTCCGTTGCACTCAAGGCGCAACAAGGGCACGTACGGGCGGCCTTAGACTCGAGCGAAAGGATCATAACATGAGATATAACTCGGATGCATGCCGCTGGGTGAATAGCGACATGTAACTCGACTTCCCAGTGTATGGCTTGCTGATGATTTTTCTGTGAGTGCCTTTGCTGTAAGCGATTCGAAGCTAGCGCGTGGCAATTTGTTGGGCCTGCGACCGTTCGCAGTCGGGTTGAGATTCAGATTGTTTTCGTACAACGTTACAGTTAATGATATAGGCCCAGTATATTGTACAGTAGTACAAATAACTCGTATACTTCGTTCGGAGTCCGCGGGTCCGGAGCCCTCGACCGTTGATACTGTCTCCGCTGCACGAACCTCCTCATCCATCCGTTCGTTCATTCCTTCATCCATCCATCCGACCCCCGTCCTTTCATCAATCGAAGCTCCCTCATCACGACAGCCACCAGTCCGCGCGTCCACGACAAGATCAGAATCCGTCCGTGATAGAATCAGAAACTGCCGCCTCCGAACTTCTTCAACCCCGCCTCGAGCTGGTCGCCGACCTTGTCGGCTGTGTTTTCGTCCTGGAGAATAAGAATAAATGTCAGTAGTTGTAGCATATCGCGAAGAGCCGAGGTGAAAGAAGAAGAAGAAATTTATAAGCCGGTGACGAGTGTCAAGCTACGCCACAGGGGCGTGTGGCGCCACACACTCATAATACCCGTACCAACGGAAAGAAAGGGGCAACGCGAAACGTCACATGTAGAGAAAAGCCTACGCACGATGTTATATCCCACCTTCTTTGCGGCGTACGCAACACCTTTATCCGCCCAGTCTCCGCTCTTGCCGCTCGATTGGTGCGTGCCAGCGGTACCCGAGTTGTTGTTAGAAGAACCGTAGGAGTCGCTGCTGTTCTTATCGGAGGAAGAGCCGTAGGAGTTGCTGTTGTTGCTGTCATTGGTGGAGGAGCCGTGAGAGGTCTTGTTGGAAGACCCGTACGAGTTGGAGTTGTCATTGGATCCGTACGAGCTGGAGTTGTTGGTGGAAGAGCCGTACGAGTCGGTGTTGGAGGAACCGTGGGCAGTCTTATTAGAGGAGCCGTACGAGTCGTCGTCGTCGTTGTTGTTGTTGTTGTTGGAAGACCCATACGAGTCTTTATCGTTGGAGTTGGAACCGTACGAGCTGTTGTTGTTGTCGTTCCGGTCGCGGTTGCCAGTGGAAGAACTGTACGAGTCGTTGTTCGAGGAGCCGTAGGTATTGGTATTATCGTCACGGTCGCGGTTGGTGGAAGCGCCGTAGGTATTATCGTTGCCACCCGACGAGCCGTACGAGTTGGAGTTATCGTTGTTGTTCCCACCCCTTCCGCCTCCACCAGACCCGTACGAGTCGGACTCGTTCCTCGACGAACCATAGCCTTCACCGGCCCCATCTCTCCCTCCACCAGACCCATAGGTGTTGTTGTTCCCCGCGCCGCCCGAGCCATACGAGTCGGACTCGTCGCGACCGCCGCTGCCTATCCCTCCAGAGCTACCGTACGAGTTGGAATTGGAGTTGGAGTTGGAGTTGTTGTTTCCGCCATACGAGTCGTTTCCGCCGCCGTAGGAGTTGTCGTTGTCGCGCCCGTATGACATGATTTGTAGAGAGGAAGAGGAGGGGAGAGGAGGATATGAGAGTTGGGCGTTGAGCGTTGGGAGTAAGTGGGCTGTTCGTGGGGGCGAACGGGGTGGAGAGACTATGATGGTACCCTCGGATCTTTATACTGATTCAGGAGGGCGTAGCACGAACGTTCCTGTCAATGCATGAATGGAGGTAATTACCGGATTGCGCGTGGATGAGGACAACAGGATACCAGATAGCGTCTTGGCGCAAAGATCGTGGAGCGTGTGTGCGTTGACGTCGGTTATGAAAAGGAGGCTGTGGATCAGACTTAGACCAGGACAGTACCTGGGGTACCTGTCATGGACTGGCGCGGCCTGGAAGACGAAAGGATTGGCGGGAACGGAACGGAACGCGAGAGGAGGGCGAGGCGATGCGTCACCTTCTGAGTTCGGTCAAGGGGCAGGAGAGAGTTGCTAGAGTGCAAATTAGCGATGTCATTTGTGAGTTATGTTTAGATTGAAAGAGGAACGAAAACAAGAAAAAGCTGTGAGAGGGAAGAGAACAAGGAACGACAATGGCGACGTCACTCGCAGGAACCAGGACTCGGTCGAGAATAGGGGCTCACTTTTCCCCGGCTTGGCCCCAGGCTCGCACGCCACAACGCTCGTAGAGACATTTGTGGCCTGACACTACCTTAATATTTTCTGCTCTACTCTGCTCGTCCACCATCTTACATGGGTGGCCAAGATAGTAAGTCCATTGCTCACCGTAGCGAGGAACCTGAACTTGAAAGATGGCTGGGAATCATTCGCAGAAACAAAGCCTGCTTGATCGACCATCCCTTTCGTTGCATACGGTCGCATGTTCTACCGCTGAACCGGCACGGGTACACTCGCTCAGGCTGCTCTCTCATGCCCAGATTCGAGACGTTCCCAGCATGAGAATAATACCAATCTAATCATCTGTGCAGTCTTCAGGATGACATGGTCGAACAAAAGTCTGAGCAAAGCAGACGAGAATAATAAGCATATTGACGTGTCACAGATTCATACTTACTACGGTCGGTCACTGCAAACGGAACAAGGTCGACGAGGCGCGAGAGATACAGAGCGGAGAGACGAAAGAGAGGGCGAAATAAGACAAAAGCTATGACTAACCACCTGAACATTTGTACCAGGACCTAGACACATCAACTGCGATAAAACTTGGATAAACCGCGCATTTCAGGAAAGAACGACATGAAAAATAAAAACAAGAAGAGTCAGCCTAAAGAGATACCAAGAAGGAGTCGACCGCGCCCTGGCATGCACCACAATTGCAAGCACTGTCGGTGAGCTGCTTGGCTTCGCCGCCGCGTCGGAGCCTAGGCAGTCTCATTCACATTGGCTGGCCAGGCAGCTCGCCGACCGATGTCTTGAGACAATAAAGACGCGTAAATTTTGAAAACGTACCAGCTGGAGGTCCTTGCATTGAAGAGAGGAAAAGGGAGGAGCTCGAGGTCACCGTCTCTGACAGGTAACGAACGCGGCGGTTGCCCCAACGCGATAATCCGGCGCCCACAACGCGATCACGTGCATAGTTGCCGAAATTAAAGTCCGCGAAATGTTGGAAGGGCGCCGGTCTGAGCCTGTGGCACACCTGCACTCTTACCTGCTCATACAACTCGTCCACGCATTGGCGTGTTCGAGGGTTCGAATCTCCAAAATCCATGCATGCAACCATTGTTCATACGTAGGAAAAGACTAGTAAGTGACAAGTAAGTGACAACCTACTAGTATCGCACATCACTGCACCGCCGTTGGAACTGCGAAACCCCAAAGAGCATGCCAGCCTAGGCTATTAACTGCGGATACAAGTTCGAAAACTCCTATGTACTTACCTCCTTCTTATTCATCCTCTCCAAGTTCTTCATATTCATCCTCCTCTAGTACGAAGGAGTTAACGACCCTCGTTGATGACTATGATACGCGATCTGTCGTCCGAAATCGATGTTTCCAAACCGTGCGCCTGTGAGGTATGCCGCTGTATTCCTCTCTATTTTCTTTGACGAACTGATTCGATAATTTTGCCAGAGGTCTTATTGGCGACATATGGGACGCCAAGGTTCGCGGGAAAGCTATGGTCATGTTTGCTGTCGCTCCATATGCAGGCCCATCCTTAGGGCCCGTGGTTGCCGGCTGGATCTTTTGGGTTTTGACTATCTTCGTGAGGACGCAGCGTGTGTTATCTTCGTGCGCGTGTTTGCTAATTCCTGTATAGGCAGGGGTCTGTCTCGCTGTGGTGGCGTTCACGATGCCAGAGACATATATGTACGCCCATCGAGTCCTAGAACAACCCTTCACCGATCCAATCTGACAAGCAGCCACTCAGCCCTGTCCTTCTCGCCACCAAAGCGCACAAACTCCGCCAGTCTACCAAGGACGATAGATACTATGCACCCATGGAAGCAAATACGCTACCCTTGGGACAACGTGTGGAGTCAACTCTGTCTAAACCGTTCAAGTTACTCTTTCTGGAACCAATGATGATGGCGACGGCTCTTTACATGAGTGTACGTTCTTGACCAAAGTGGGCCAAAAGTTCAGCCTGACGCTTACCTGTTTGTCGTAGTTCATGTTCGGAACAATCTATCTACTCTTCGAAGCCTACCCCATAGTGTTCACACAAGACCACCATCTGGATGCAGGTGTGCTGTCGTTCACGTTATATGCACGTTGCCCTGACGCTTGTCTCTCCATAGGTGTATCTGGTTTGGCCTTCCTCCCCATCTCTATCGGCGCCGCCTGTGGAGCGATTGTTGTGCGTCCTAGTCTTTTATCTCTTTCCTACTGAAGTCAAAGCTGAGTTGACCATTATCCTGATAACCAGTACCTCATCGTGTTCGAACCACGATACGAGCGTTACATCACTGAATATGCTCCAAACCTCGTCCCTCCCGAAAAGCGTTTGGAGATGGCTATGTGGGGAGCACCCCTATTCTCAGTCGGGTTTTTCTGGTCTGGTTGGACGTAAGCGATCATTGCACCGCACTCTTATTCGTCTCGCCTCAATTCATGCATTTTCCACAGATCCTACCCTTCAATATCATTCTGGTCGCCACTCGTGGCGGGTGGGTTGATTGGCATGTCTATTTTTCTCATCTCGGTACGTTCGTTCTCTCCATACATAAGTGCATAACTGATCCCGTCTATGATTCGTTGATCATTGATTAGCTGCCTTTGTTCAGTTACATCATCGACACCTATCTCTCTGTGGCGGCATCAGCGCTCGCCACATTCGTCCGTAGTCTTTTCGGCGCGGCATTCCCAGTACGCAAACGGCACATTACCCCTCCATTGTGTTTTAACTGGCAACGATACTAACGAGCCCTGTTGCGCCCAGCTGTTCGCCACGCAGATGTACGAGAAGTTGAACCCACGATGAGCTTCCACTCTCCTCGGGTTCCTCGCGATGGTGATGATCCCCATCCCTTTCCTCCTTGCTCGGTATGAACGTTCTCATTTTATTCCAGCCCATAACGATTACTATTCCGCACCGAATGACTCTGACCCTATGGCGATATCTCAAGGTACGGCGTCACACTTCGGGCAAAGTCGAGATTTGCACCCGATCTTCCTTTGGCGAGAAAGCCTCCTCCACCATCCGGCGAAGTCTGAAACTATATGTCATACCGCTTCAGCCAAAGAGGATCCTGTTGGTGCCCTCACTAACTCATGTATTGTACGCATTATGGCATTGCGGTGACAATGTCGGGAAAATCGAACGTGTTGCTGGGCCATACGTGGGATTCCCCTCATACATCATACATCCGTAGCACATAAACTATAAACGCGGAGACGAAGACAAAGAGGGTTATTAAGCGATCGAGGCCTTGTCCTAGGCGGAGAAGACGAAAGGTGGGACACGGCGAAGGAGTCAAAGAAAAGGATAAACAGAGGAAAACGTAGGCGCCCGTCTACAGCGAATAATGGGACGTGATTGGTTGTTATCAAGAATAAACGCATCCTTCACAAAGGCACGCGTCAGCACTGAGTCCGTAAAATTTTCGCAGAAAAAGAAACAGGCAAGAGAACGTACTTCATTTCTGCACGTCCGGCTCCTCGTCGTAGTTGTCCCAAACATGACGCTGTGGCTGCGTCTGCGTAGACGGTGAGGCGTTGGCTGCTGCAATCGCTGCGTTTGCCTCCTCGAGTGTGCGATAATACCTTGGCTTATTCGCGGGTGGCTTTTCCCAATCGTTGGGTGAGCCATGCGTCGCCGCGCATGCCTCTACTTCCTGGATGGTCTTAAACCGTGTTCTGCAGTTCCGATAAGGGCAGACCAAATGGGCCGTGGCATAATGCCGAGTACAAGAAGTCCTTCGCCGATAGCGTGTACCGCAGGCTGCACAGATGAACTCCCCCGTGTGGCGATCGGTGCCCGTGATGTGGCACTGCGATTCGAGGTGGCGAGCAAGGCTGTGGCCGTCGTACGCTCCCCCGCACACCTCCATCTTTGAGTTATCGTTGATCCAAAGACAGGGGACCTTTGTGACGTTCCCTTTGATCCCGTGGTGGTTCGAAAGGTGTTGGTGGATCGAAGTGTGGGTGTCGTAGATGGGCATGCCGCAGCCGTACCACTTGCAGGGCATCTCCTTCGAAGCTGCCTCTATGTCGTGGATCACGCCGTCGTGTGGGTATGACGTGGGTGGCATGGACCGGCTCACAGGGACAATGCTGCTTTGTCGGGAACCGGACGTGAGTGGACTATCCCTGCTGGTGGAGTCAGCCATGGGATAGTCGACGCTGCCTGCTCGAGGAACGGGAGTAACGTAGTTGAACATAGGCTTGTCCTGAAGATCCGGATTGATTGGCATGCCGACATCGTTCGGATGAGGCAGGCTGGAGAAGGAATATAAGTATCTGATGCGTAAAGTGGAATCGTTATTTGAACTGACCTCTGTTCTCGTTCGGGCTCGAGGGGAAGACTGGGGGTTTGTTCTCGTTTCATAGGTTGATTGGCTTGCCTTTGCACCACGCAGAAAGTGAATTCGCATGATGAGTTGACAGAGTTGACAACTGAGAAAAAGAAAGCAACTGACTGGTTATCTTCGTTGCGATCAGCGTTTGAAATTTGACCGACATTGGGCTGGGGTGCCACAGGGGAAGGCGACTTCTCCGCTTCTTTCGCTGGACTAGACGACCTTTGATTATTTGTAAGTGACTATCACCGGTGAATAAACGAAGAGCAAAAAAAGAGCATACACGGGAGGTGCAATAGGTCCAGGGTCTTCCTCGTCTTCCGAACCACTACCATATTCTTCGAGTGCTAAAAGGACGGTAGGGCGCTTAGAGCGATCATCGGCAGCCTGGAAGGACATTTAGTAAGACGATTGCGAGTGGAAGCAGGTGAAAGGGGTGCGGCGCGGATAGATTCAAGAAGAGTAGCGTTTGTGGAGCATCGACAGCGGCCCATTAAGCTTTATGTACCCGCGTCAAGGGGCATACCCGCAGCCCGAACGATGACATATGGCACCCCGCTGGAATGAAAAGCTCCTCGGCGACAACGCGCAAGCATTTCAAACTTCTCGAAGGCTAGCTCGAGGGCCCAAGGACACAAACGCGCGGCTGGGCGTGTGTCGACACGTCGAAACCCCAATCGGGATAAATCCGAACAGGCTGAAAATGAGGCCGTCCCCGATAAATTTCAAATTGGAATGCGCTTTGTTCTCGATGCTCTCGCTCAAACACAAAGGGCACGCTTGTCCACCGCGAGTCTGTAACCTCAACATCGACGGATAGACCGAAGTGGCTGCACATCAATGTTGAGTCGTGATGGACGCCGGCGGGGTAAGTTTCGTGTCTGATCGCGCAAAGCCCCGTGAAAAAACTGCTGTCGCTGCCGCACGAAGTAAAGTAAAACGGATTCGCTTCAAAAGAGAAAGGTTACGCACAGAGGATCCTGAATGAGGGTTGGCCATCTGGCCTGGAAGAGTGTGGATTTCGCGGTATACCTCGAAGTCGTCCTTGACGAGGGCTCGCCTTCAATTTGGTTGGTAGTGAGGCGGTGTCAAGCGTGTCAGGTGTGTCACGGTTAGTGTCAGGGCTGGTCGGCAAAAGCCGGCATTGCCGGTCGGACCCAGAACTTGTGTCACCGTGGCGCCGGTGGCACCACGCTCCAACAACACAATAAATCTTTCAGTAGGCACTGGCCCCTAGGGCCTATCTCTGGCTGAACAATAAAAATTGGATATTCTCGAGAAGACAAAAAAGCCTTTACGGCAATTGAACTAAAAGAAGCCTAAAGCGATCGCGCCCTGGAATATCTTCAATGTGGAGAACTTGCCACACTTTTGTCTGCGCGTCGTCTTTCCTATCGACGTAGCTCGGTCGACAAGTATGCAGTGCCAGTCATCTACTGGAAACAGTGGGGAACCACTTGAGTGTGATTTACATTCGATTTTCAAATCCTCATTGTTACGATTCATCCTGTAGTCGAAAGGGAATATGTGTAAAATAACAAGCGTACACCTCTGTTCGGAATTGAAATCAAGCCATAATCCAACACGCACACCCACCATCAAGACATACCCTACATGTACCATCACAACCGAATCTAGAGCCCTTGAGCCGCCCACCAAAGACATCGTGTCCACCACCGTCACAGTAAACGGAACACCCCCGTTCGCTCGTCCACTCGCCAACTACGAATCGCCACCATCTACGCAGTCGCGTACTTCTCCGTCCATTCCTTGCTGACTCTCTGCGCATCCTTCTCGTCCTCCTTGTAGTGTTTCGCCACATCAGTTGCGAGCGGATCGTCAGGGTTGGGAGCGCTGAGGAGAGCCTGGATGGAGAGGAGGACAGTGCGGATTTGTAGAGCGGGTGACCATTTGTCTGGCGAAGTCGAATGGACGCAAGATCGATGAGACAGAAACAGTGTATTGATAAAAGGAGTCGCAAAAGAATGTAGATGTTTCGAGAGAGTCAGAAGAGAATGACAACTAGCGTTGTGATAAAGGGCGTACCTTTGAGAATGTCCAAACAAATTCGTCCGAGTTTATCTATTGGACGTCCAAGTCAGTTGCCCACTCGAGATAACAGGGCAGTATCCGTAAACAGCGAAAGATTCGGAGACAGACCGATGTTGGGGTGGTAGATCTTGGTCAGGAAGCGGACCTTGGGTGGCGCCATGGGGTACTCTTCGGGCAGGAAGAGCTCGAGCTTGAAGATGCCGTCTGGGATATCGTCGCACATGAATTGAATTCGGGGGAAGAGGATTCAGTCCGATATTCAAGGTGGCGACAAGAAGAGGGATTGAAGTGAACATTGAAGAGCAGAGGCTGATATCCGCAGGGGCCCTTCAATCGTGTGGAAGAGATACGCACTAGCAAAAGGGCTTCCATCAGGCCCTTGGATAGACACATCGAAGTAACGCAGGTTGTCATCGTGAGGTGCTGCAGAGATGCCAGGAGCAGGGTCCGCGACCAGACGTTCTGTTTCCTGGATATGTTTGCAATCGCCACCAAGGCGTAGAGAAATCGTGATGAGTCGGCGTGAAGCGCCACAGGCGAAAGCTATGCGTCAGCGAGGTTAGGCAAGGTCACAAGCGGCCCACATACCTTAATAATTCGCTATGCAATTGGAATGTGTATAGAAAGGGTGAGATGAGTACAGAGATTGTGGATGTATTAGAGACACCGCAGACGCACCTTGGGGAGAGACATCGTATCGTGTGCTCGTACTGTTCTGTGTTTGTCTTAGTCGCGTAAGATCGTAATGGATCCGTAGACCGTATGGAGGTACTCGCGTGAGTTCGATAAGGCGTCGAGCAGCAGAGAAGAGATCAAGGGAGAAGAGACAAGGAGAGCGGGTTGAGAGTCACCCAGATGAGGGCCAACGGGATCCCAGAAGCCAGGCTTACGTCAGACACGCGAATATAATCACAGGCCGCGACGCGTCGAGTCTTGCTCCTCACTATCATGTCCGCGACGCAGGTGTGTACTTTCGAAAGCCCATCTGAGAATTGATCTTATCAAACGCATTCCAGCAAACAGATGCGAAGAATAGGGATGAAGAGTGGGTTCGTGTGCACTCTCCAGATGGCTATTCTTTCTTGGTGAAACGAAAAGTGGCCCTTCGCAGTGGCACTCTCAAGAATATGTTGAGTGACGATAGTACGTGCAGGGTCCTAGCAGCACTACATACTCTCACATCGGCATGATCATCTATTCTGACTCTCTTCACAGGCTTCAGTGAAGCGGCATCCAAGACCTGCGAGGTGAACGCACGGTAGGATGTAGTGTTTCTCCTCGTTTCGAGATACAAACATAATGCCCTCTATCGGACAGAGCACCTGTGGCGGAAAAGCTGGTCGAGTATCTGTCTTACAAGACGACCTACGAGAGTGCAGGCCCCAAAGAAGATATTCCGGATTTCTTCGAGCGCATCATGCCGGAGATCGCTTTAGAATTGTAGGTCATTCCAGTCTGTAATCGCCTCGAATCTCACCATCAAGCTTTATAGGTTGGCTGTGGCAGACTACTACGAAACATAACATTAGATTGGGGCAACGAGTGTATACACAGTTTGCTTTCTAGGTAAGCATCTTCCGACGCCCATATGTTCTGCGACGAGTCGCTTATGACAATCTTTGTCGATATTCTGCTCATCCCGTTATCATGACAAGGGTTCCGCACCTTGGACCACAATCCTTCTCTTGGGAGATATGTCCACTCAGATTTTGAGCTCAATTGACCGTGTGCTATTCCTGTATATGATATGGTCGATTTCATCAGCCATGAATGCCTGGAGGCGTGTTCGGCTGCCAGCGGCATCCCAATATCACTGGCAGTCGAACGCGCCCGGCTCCACCGCAGTTTAGTTTCGCTACCTTGTTAGTGATTCTTGCAGTATGAATCCTCAAAAAGTGGCGGGCTGTCATGAAACCTGGATGTAGGTTGCGCGGCTGACATGACTGCGCCACCCTCGTCATCCAGAGTGTCAAGTCGAGGAAATCGCGGTTCAGAAAGTTTCGAAGGAGAAGGATGTCGAGCTCCAGTCCTAAATATTCACCAGAGACTGTGGCAGGCTCTGCGACAAGCGTGCGGGTTCGACTAGCTTCATTATCGTGAGGAGCCCGTTGTACTTGCCCCCTGTTGCACTCTCGGAATGGTCAATAGACTGTTCAGACGAACTTTTATGCTGGGCCCTATAAGGTTCGGCGCAACCCCGAAATGAAAGACGGCGGAAGCCGCAGCCTTATAAGCGCTTGAAGAAGCAACAGGAGGACGCCGCTCCTTGTACTCGTACAACGACGACCCCCTTCCCTGACATGCGCTGCTTCTCTCAGAGCGGTGGCTGTATTGTCCCTCCCATGCTCGCGATTATCGCGTTCAGCGGGTGAGGGCTATAAAGTTCGAGGATGACAACCGAGATGCGTGGTTCAAGGACATGGAAGACTGGTTTCGGGATGAAAACATCCCTGGTGACCAACAGGTGTCGTACGCTATTGGGACGGGGCTGGCAGACGTCCCGGAACTACAGGATGTGATGGAGAAGCGTGTGGCTGCAGTTCAGCAGGTAGCGAGCGCTGGGGATGGGATGAGTTTCGGTGGCGCTACCTGGGAATGGTTCAAAGACGAGACTACGCGTATCTCTGGTGGGAATCCGACTGGTCATCGTCCTAAACTCTCATCATCGTGCTCGTACTCATTGGTTCCTTTTATGCAGAAACCTCCAAAGCTCGTACGTTCTTGCATTCACTCATTAATCTAAGCAATTGAGTTGACAATATTTTGAAGTTCGGGAGCACAAGTCCTACTCCACGGGATACGCCGAATCTATTTCTGACATTCGTATGCCCTACGACCATGACGTTGAGCACCAGTCAAGAACGCCAGTGGACGCTCAATTCGTCCTTTCCGACATCACCAATCCTTCATACGACACTCAATGCCTCAACAAACGCCCTACGGACGATCTTGCCATCTGGCCCACACTCGGTGACCTCCGTCGCGCCCTGGAGGCTGTCATCGAGAAAGTAACGGCTCTACTCACGGAGATGCTCAAGTCAGTCACAGACTTTGTCTACTGCCTGATGGCCACTCTCCCGAGCGAAGTCCACAATGCCATTGTCCAATGGAACTCGTTCAGGGTGGAACATCCGTACATCGCTGCGGGGGCCATCGTGGCCGTCATCGGAGCCAGCATTTTCGTGGGCAACTTTATACTCGGCCAAGCCGCGCTGGGACTACTACGGATGCTTGGATTCTCCGAATTAGGCCCTGTCGCAGGTCAGTCCTTGTGTCTTTATTCGACTATTTGTAGCGTGATTCTTACTTGCTACTTTTTATGTTCAGGATCATGGGCCGCGCTCATCCAATCCACCTTATATGGGGCCTACACCCGCGGCCTCTTCTCCATCGTCCAGTCTATCACCATGACCGCCAAATCCGCGTGGCCCGCCGTCGCTTTCCTCAATCTCTCCGAGCTTGCGGCTGGTACCGCCATCTTCTCTCGTAGCGCTCTCGTAGCGCCATAGCGGCCCCTGTCGACCAATGGAGAGCATCCGACGTATTCGAGACTGTGGCCTTCCCTGATATGTCGGTTTTGATCGAGGGTGGCGTAGCCAGTGATGAGCTCATGAAAACATGGATGGGGAGCGTTGGGGATAAGTGTCGTGAGGCGGGAGTTCCTGAGGTCCAGTGGCTAGATGTCGCGTTTCAGTGGATTTACAGGGAGATCGAGGCTCGTACGTAGGCACAAGCGCGGCGTTCAGTGGTGTAAGATCATCTCCCCTCGTCTCCTGGTCTGATGTCTGTTCTGACCGAATCTGCACCATTGATTTGACCGTGTAGTACAGTCATGTTCGTCACCGTGACCTTCAACACTTCTCATTGCTTCCATGCCCCCATACTTTCTTCCTCTCTGTTACACTCGCCTCCTGTGTTCACGTAGAATATTCATGCGATAACAGGCTTGTACTGTAGACCTTTCCTTTCCTCGCCGTTCCATCAAAAAGTTACGATGTCCGTTACGGCTTCTTGTATTCTGTTGCGCCGTTCTCATGCATGCTTTGCACCATAGCTTTCCTTCATTGAACTTCATGAGTTGGAAACCTTCTGATCGACATCTTACTTTCAATGGTGTTGTGAAAGATATCGCTGGTTCTCCACTGTTCTACGCAGGCTGCAAATTCGCAATCTTCGAAAGCGAAAGCTGTCTTTATGACCGGCACAATACTTCGGTTTGTGAGATGGATAGAGTACAACGCACGCCCCCTTGTCTTCCGTGCGAGCTCGGGCGAGAGGATTACCACTCGGCAACAGCCGTCGCGGAGCATGAAACTGTGAAAGGCCAAAAGCCACGGCGGCCGACACACGAACCTGAACGTTCGCCTTTTGCTTGCACCACGATGGTCTCTTGGTTCTTACACTCAAGACCCCTTATGTTCTTTTCTTATGCCTGCCGACGTTTCCCCCTTTGATACACAACACCTGCCGTCTAGATGATCAAGGTCGTATGATGTTGACCATATGCATGTGTTCTAAAGTTGACTTGAAGTTCAAGCCCTCAGCCAGGAAAGAAAGATCGCTCGTTCGCTGCCCTCTAAAACGAAGTCAACTCGAAGTCATTCTTCTCTCCGATGCCTCGGAACATTCTGCAATTGAGCTGATCTGTACAGGCCGACGGAAACTAGCGGAAACCCCATCTTTGCATGTGGACAAAGCGCTATGCATATGGCCAACTTTGATGTTGGTGATGCATCCGCACGCCGTGTCTGCAAAAGCTACTGAAATAAGTAGTGAAACCTCCTTGGTGATGTGCGTTCAAGCCCAAAGGACGATGTCTCGGCGGATCTGATATTAAAATGGGTCTTGTGAGCTTGTAAACCCCTCCTTGGACGGTGATCCTATTCGCATTCATTTCTGGAGACGCCCCTGGAGGGTATCTGACCTCTAAGACCTCATGATCAGGGAGTATAAATACGGCCACGAAGCAGCTGGTGGACTTATTGGTCCATTCCTCCTTCCTTTCCCGTCTACACTCCACCGCATCGACATGTCATTCGTGACTTTACTGCTTGGAGCGCTCTCTGTTGCGAGAGCAGCCTATGGGAAGGATGTATTTGCTCATTGGATGGTGCGTTCTTCTGAACTTGTTCATGCAAGTTCATTCTGGTCTATGTATACTGATGCTATTTTGACTCACAATGACAGCTCGATGAAGCCTACTCTTTCGTACAGAGCGACTGGGAGAGTGATATGTCAACAGCTCAATCGATTGGAATCGACGGTTTTGGTAAGCATCGAACTCATTTACCCGCTCTCAATATTAAGTAACTGACGGGGCTCCTTAAATTATGCAGTTTTGAATATGAATGCCAACGACTATGAAACCGACAAGCTCGTGGACGCCTATGCCGCAGCCGAATCCCTAAACTTCAAACTCTTCATGTCCTTTGACATGTCTTACACCTGGTCCGTCACGGACATGGTCAACATCGTCTCGGCACACGCGTCCTCCTCCGCGCAGTACTTGTGGAACGGCGACGTTCTCGTTTCTACGTACTCTGGTGACTCGGGGAGCACCGCCACTGACTCCTTCTGGAGTGGATTCAAGAGCGATTTGGCTAGCCAGGGGATTACGATCTCGTTGGCACCAGCTTTCACGACTTACAGAGATCCGTCGTTGGCAAGCTCATTGTTGAGCACGTACCCTTCTATTGACGGATTCTTCAACTGGTGGTCCTGGTGAGTGGATCTGAAAAGTTGATCAAGATCCGTACATTGATTGTTGCACCGATATGTAGGCCTGCAGATGTTCTTGCAAACCTGACGACCGACACAGACGTCGCATATCATCAGGCAATTTCTGCTAGAACTGGACCCTACATCATGGGCGTCTCTCCCTGGCAATACAAGGACACTTCGGATGATCAGGACTGGGTTGAGTACTCCGATACGCTTTGGAACTACAGGTGGCAACAGGCCAGTGAGTCGCTCTCCTTCCACGTCCGTTCCACGTCCGTTCCACCATTGTCTTATTGTTTTTTTTTGTAAAGTCGACATTCAACCCGATATCGTTGAAATTATTACATGGAACGATTATGGCGAATCGCACTACATCGCCGACGTCCTCTCGAACATCAACATCGGCACGATCACGTACGTTGACGGTCAAGACCACGCACCGTGGAGAGACGTGGCAGAATATTACATCTCCTGGTACAAGAACGGTGTCCAGCCAACTATCACTGTATGCGTCTCCCACTCATCGTAAAGGCTATGAAATAACTCGTTCACACCAACAGGAAGACAAAGTGGTCTTCTGGTACCGCAAGAACCCCAAAGCTGCCGTCTGCACCGGCGGGACCACCTCCGCCCCACGCAACGCTAACTTCCCAGGCGACTCGGTCTTCGCGCTCGCCATGGTCGCCTCCGACGCCACTATCTCCCTCGATATTGGCTCTTCGCATGCTGAGTTTTCGGCAAGCGGTAACGCGGTGACTATGGGAAGTGTGCCTTTCCCGACCGAGGATAATCAGATTCCGTATATCCAGATCATCAGAAATGGGGCTACGGTCAAGGATGGATACGGATCAGTGGAAGTCAGCCAAAGTTGTACGGACTATAACTTCAATCCGTTTGTGGGAATTGTTGAGTAGAGATACAAGGAAATTGGAGGGGCGATGGGTGGGAGTCAGTACCGAGGGCAAAATGGTCGGTTAGCTGTGGCTGCAGATGCTATTTATTGTTATACTCTCCTATGTATTTTCTTGGATCGGTCTATGCCAGTGCGCGGGAACGGTCAGGTAGGTTAAGATCTTCTTGAGTGCTCGAATAGAATAGGACCTAGTATTGCTGTATGCTCTAGCTGTATCCTTTCATAACAACCGAGAGTAAGCACAAACGAGAGAAATGCTACTATAGCACAGATAGTAGAAGCTCACGAGTGAGCTGATGTACTAGGTGGCGTGAAGCAACGTGGGCCACACATGCTACATCCGGATCCATGCGTACCATATTTTACTGGCGGAGTTTCCTCTTTGCACCACTATACTGGATGCCTTTGCACCACCATACTGGATGTCTTTCCGTGGTCGTTTACATAGGGCGCTGCGTAGACCATGCCCATGACTACGAGTCCTGAGGACACGTCCGATTTGCATCTTCCTTCTCGCCAACTTCTCGCTCACGTTCTTAGCTTCTATATATATCTCTAAACAGCTAGAACGAAATAGAGTTGATCTAGATGCCTTTCGAAGTCACGGTGAGTGGGTGGGCCTGAAGCTACATAGGTCAGTGATTTAAGCCCAGAGCGGAATAAACCTATTGAACAGTGTCAATGATGGATCAGGTAAAATGTTGTGTCGCTTTGACGGTGCGGTCTTTCAGCTTCTCCCTGCCAGGCTCACTTGTTATCGTGTATGTGAGTTGTCGCCGCTCATATACTCATGTGGGCTGATAGCAGAATGCCTGGAACAAGTCATAGGCTACGTAGGCTGCAGAACATAGACACTATTCGGCAGAGGCCCGGGCTCAGTAGCGACGATCCTCATTGAATTCGGTTGCCGCTGTTGCCAGTTTATGTGGCGTAAGTAAGGGCTCAGTGGAGCCTATTGACACGGTCACCGCCGCGAGCTAAATTATACCCTAATTTTTGGACAGGGTCTGATGGGTATGGATTCATATATGAGGGGTGCTCGTTCACCCTTTTCCCTACCTCTGCTGCTCTCAGTCTCCGTCTAACCAGTGAGTCTTCTGTCGTTCTCCTCCCCCTTTCCCTTCGATAAAAAAAAGCTTTGGGCAGTCGCACTTCGACATACCCTTTGCTCCGCCAACTTCTGGCGTTTTATGCTGCATCGATATATTTACACTGACCATACCCGTCCTTGCAGGTCCCGGCCACTGCGCAAGCAACTACAAGCACTGAACGGCTTTCCAGTTTTCTAACCAGTGAGTATTCTATCGTCCTTCTTCATGGACAAGGCATTGGGCAGTCGCACTTCGACATACCCTTTCTTTGACATCTCTTTGCGTTTTCTACTGTCTCGACATATATTTACACTGACCATACCCGTCCTTGCAGGTCCCGGCCACTGCGCGCAGCGCAAGCAACTACAAGCACTGAACGGCTTTCCAGTTTTCTAACCAGTGAGTGTTTTGTCGTCCTTCTGCATAGACAAGGCATTGGGCAGTCGCACTTCGACATACCCTGTGCCCTGCCACCTTTTTGCCCTTTCTATTGTCTCCCCATATATTTGCACTGATCATACCCGTCCTGGCAGATCCCACAGTTTTCCTGTCTCTCGACATGTCCTACAATTTCCACACAGTAAGCTTATATCCTTCAGTATCAATCCTCTACTGCTTTTTTCCCGTTTTCGTATTTCTTTGCATACTAATACAAACGATATCCCCACCTGTAGACACGGACCGGCCGCAACTTCGCTCGCCTCGAACATTTTGTTGAAACTTCGCTCAATATCGCCCCTCTACTCCTGGATACGATCAAAGTCAACGACGACCGTACCAGACGTGTCGAGGCCATCTACAATGCACCGTCCCCCCTCACCCCCCTTTCGTTTGAGTCACCAGAATTCGGTCCAGGCGATTCGCAGTTTGAAACTCCATCGTCTACTCCTGCTGAAGCCGACATCATTCATGCTTCCTCTTCTCAGCCAGTCTCCAACACTACCAAAACTCTCCTGCGGCAAACATCTGCCCGTCTCGTGCAGCATGAAGTCCAGAGTCGCCGGGATAAACGCAAGGCTAGATTCCGTGGCCATCGCAAGGAAGTACACGACCTGAAGATGGCCAAGCACTCAGCCCGAGTCAATCGCAAGACCAAGTCTCAGATCTCGAAGAGAAATTCTGGGTACGGCGCCGTCATCGTCCTCACTGATTTCAAAGTCGCCGACATCTCTATCGCTCCTGGAGGTGACATTGGATGCCACCGGCCGGCGGAGAAGTCACTCCCCACTCTGGCCTCGCTCATGTCACGCCCGGGCTATCGCTACATTCCCAACGATGGAAGGTATGTTTCTTTTTCTCCAACTCCTTGTGTTCCTATCGTTCAATATCACTGCCTGCCTCTTCAGCACGTCTCTCGGGGTTGTCGATCCCGACGGTACCCTTCTCGCTGGTATATTTACAGGTCCTGCTCCACGAAACGCGAGTTCTCCATCATGGGATACAGCAATCGAAGACATGTCCTCGTTGATGGAACGTTTGCGCCGTGAAGAGGATGTGTCCTTCTTGCGGGGAGAGACGCACCATCGTCGTGGAAATTATACACTTGTGTCCTCTGGTATCACGCACGGCAATGGGCGAAAGGTTCGTCACTCAGTCCCCACATTTCGTACCACACTACAAATGGCTAACATCTACTATTACTTATAGATTCCTGGTAATCTTCGTGAACGGCACCCAGCTATAGTGGAAGAGTTGAAGAATAGCGAGGCTGTCCGTCGCGTAGTCGGACACCAGGATGGTGTGTTACTTTGATATGCATTCTTTCCGCCTCATGTACTCAATCATGGTAGCCTTGTTCCGATATAATGCACCAAAGCTCTATGCGCACTGTGCAGATCAGGTTGACGAGCTTTTAGCTCACCATCAAGATCTCCAGCGGCCCTTCTCACACTCCGTCTACACGACTTTCACTGCCAACATGGGACCTGCATCTTCTACCTTCAAGCACGTAGACTCACAAAATGACGCACACGTGTGGTGCGCCATAACTAATGGTGGCCACTTTGACTTCCGAAAAGGCGCACACCTTGTCCTCTACGACTTCAAACTCATCATCGAGTTCCCGCCCGGATGTACTGCCATTCTTCCTTCCGCCACAGTGAGCCACGGCAATACTGCCATTGGTCCCGGAGAAACTCGCTACTCTTTGACGCAGTACATTAACGGTGCCCTTTTCCGATGGGTCCGTCATGGATTTAGGCCTGCTAGTGGTCTGACTCGAAATGATAGAGCTGAGAGGGATGGGGATGCAGAAGATCGTTGTGCGAAGGTACTGGGGATGTTCTCGAAGACGGACGAGATTCTGCTGGACCGGGAATGTCTGCTGTAGTTTAGTCCTTGTATATTAGCCTCTAGCTTGTCAGAGTTCGATGTTTGAGATGTGGAAATTCAGCTGTACCAGCGAGGACTCGGTTTTGAGTAGTGTCGAGTGGCGTGACTGATTCGGACTCGAAGTGTCTCAGGTGGCGTAGAGGCACCGCCACGCTTCAAGCGCTGACTACGTGCTTTCCTGTTTAGGACCATTTCTAGGCGCGAAAGGCAACATCGATCACGCTCGCGCCTCTTGCTTCCAACGACCACCATGCCTACTAATGGCGACCCCCCTCAGCTTCAGATATCTCTCCCAGGCAATACGACATCTTTCAAGCGTTCTTTTGACCAGTTTGGCTTTGATCTAGAGAGCCCAGTCGATCCATCGTCCGTTGCCAGCGGCAGCAGCACACAGGCCAGCTCCAGCTCTTCGACTGAGACCAATGGTGACAGAAACAAACGCGCAAGGAGTGGCTCTGCTAGTGGCACAAGCTCCTCAGACTCTGCACAGTCTTTCAGAACAGCGAACGAAGCGTTAGTCCCGAACTTGCCGTCTACCCAAGGACAAGCAAGCAACGTGCCCGAGACGACTGTTACTTCTTCGAGTGCTTTGCCCATTCCGGCGTCTACAGCACCTGCTCTCGACATCACGCTTCCCACGAGACTTTCAGAAGATGTGTTCATGCACGATGCTTCGCCTACTGCCGAACAGCCTCCGGCTTCGTCGACCTCCTCACTGCCCGCTGCCTCGTCGGTCACATTCAGAGAACAATTCAGGGTTTCCATGGAGAGATTTAACACATTCGAGAGTGAAATGTCCACCCTTCGTCGAGCTCCCACTACCGCCCCAACACGCTCAATGACACCGCCACCGACACTCCCACCTCTCAGTCTTCTTGTTGATGACGATGAGACGAACGCATCCCGTCCAACACCTGATCGAGCTCAAATCCGTGGACACTCTGGGCTTTACCCCCGCCCTCCAGAAACAGACGCTAGACGTCCTCCGGCCGCGATGGACAATAGTATTCTGCGCTTTCGCGCACGCAGCCAAAGGTTGCAGAGACCACCGGTTCCGAACGGAGAGCTCAATTTGCCTCCTCGAGACTCCTTCATGGAGGCTATGCGTCGAAGGCTTGACAACTCTCCTGCGTTTGGGCCCTTGACGTCTGCAGACCGCGATGGTACGTTATTGTCCTTTTGTTCGAAAATAGTCTCGCCTGTATTTTCTTGCCAAAATCATGACAGTGTAATATATGTGTGCGCCATGAACGAGTTTTCTGATACAAGCTCTTCATCCCGCTGTAGCGGAGTCCTCATCGTCGCAGCCTCAACATCGTGGCCCAAACAACGTGCTTCAGCGTCTTGAAGAAGAGCTATTGGACCGGCAATCGTCGTACTTGGCTGCGTCTGCGGAGGCAAGGCGCACAAGACTAGCCCTTCAGAGCTCCTTGGAAAATTTTGAACCTACGTCCTCGTCGTCACCCATCGACGGATCTCGCACCAGTAGCCCCTTGCCCTCTTGGGCGCGTCGCACGCAGGAAGAACCGTCCACTTTTTCGCCCCGCGAATCACTTATACCGCCATATTTCACTAATCAAAGGAGCTCCCTCATACCTGACCTAACCCGGAATGACGACGACGATGCATTCGAGGAGTTCTTCGCTGATGGTCCATCTCAATGGTCGAGGGAGAACGAGGCAGATGACAATGCCCTCCCAGAAGTTCTCCGCGTGGACAGAGAGCGTCTTCGGGTCGCAGAACGACGACGGGACAGAACTTCGCACTCTTCGACCTCCGATTTGTTGTCTGGATATTTTCACCCTAACTCTCTCAGTGCATCCGACCTGGACAGCCTCACGCCTATTTTCTCTGACACGCCAGACGGCACCTCACTTATACCAGAAGAGGAACGGCCACTGCTTAGTGCAGTCGATGGCCATGGCGCTCAAAACCATGATGTTCACGAACCTCAGGAGTCTTCGATGCGTGCATTCCCTCCGATTTTCGAACATGCGGACGATTTTTGGACAACCACCAGTCTGAGGCATGGGAATGAATCGAGCTGGATGGACCCCTACGCAGGGCCCGCTTCACACACGACCGCATCTGCTGCACGTAATAATGCTCGTAAGTCTTACAACTACATTTTGAGTGTCTTCCTGCTCATATGAGTCTGGCCAGCTTCTCTGCCTGAGATTCAACGCGTCGGCCTACAAGGTCAATGGCTTGAGTTTATGTCGGGTAAGTAATGAGACAGCCTCCTTCGTCCTCGCACTGATAGATTTTATTTCAGGGTCTTCTAGTGAGGCTACGCGGTTGCGACCGCCTTCACCTCAGCCACTACGCATGCGTGGCCTGAACGAACGAACTACGGACAGAGACATGCCTACGCCTCGCCTACCACCGTCATCGAATCGACCATCCACCCAACAACTTGGACCTGATTTATCGGCCAGGCGTTCAGCACTACTTCGTACCATCTCCGCTGAGATTAACAATATGGACGGTCGTTCTTCCCCTCATCGTCCTCTGAGACCATCGGGAACGCGAGAAGACTTTTCGCGTGATCGATGGGAGAGGGCACGAGAGAGACTGTTGGATAGAGAGTCAGATCGTTCACGACCGCCAAGTTTTTACGAGTTCCATCGTATAGATCGGACGCGTGTGCGGCCCATAGAGCGGTCGGAGGACCGAATGTGGGAACGTGAACGGGAACACGAAAGGGATATGCAAACGGACAGGGAGAGGATCGCAAGCGTCACTTCTTCGAACAGGCCGTCCTTTTTTGAGTGGCGGAACCCATTTCATGGGCCCGACCGTTCTCGAGAGGGAGAAACTTATCTGCACCTACCTCGCACCTACGAATACCCGCCTGTCACGTCGCGGATGGATTTCTTTACTGCCCATCGTGCTACCGAATCCCGGGTCAACATGGACGATGTACCCATCTCGAGCCAAGCGGCCGCAATGTTCGCCTCACGGTCACCTCCACCTGCCGCTGATCCCCTGAGCGGTAATCATGCGGCTCCAGGACCTGCGTTCACTTCTAGGCTTTCCAGAATGGGTGCACCCACCCCCACCGTTTCGCGCCCCGAACGATCAGAGACCCTCGTGTTGCCTTTGCCGAGGTCGCCTTCGCCGTTCCCTCCATCCATGTTCCTCGACGCCGATTCTGCTATTCCACATGCCGAGCCCGACCGGGACTCCGAAATGTTAAGAAGGAGGGCCCGTATGAGAAGCGACGCAGAGTTACCGGGACCAGGCGTGTTTGCTGCCAGTCCGGTGCTTAGAACTGCGAACATGGCGCAGCCCACGTCAACTACATCGTCATTAGGGCTCGCCGATGACTTCTCTCCTCGTATACCCACCACTTCCACCAGCACCCAGACCACTGGTCCTCAGGCTAGTTCGAGTCGCCCGGATGCCCGTGGACGCGATGTGCCACCCTCACCGTATAGTAACATCGATCCGGACGCGTACCACGATGGACCTCTCAGAGCGACTTTGAACAGGATTGTCGAGATTGAGAGGCTAAGGTCAAGGATCAGTCACTTGGAGTCTCTTTCGGAAAGAGAAGCCTCTACGAGTGGATCGCAAGAGGCAGCTAACCCTGCTCGCCCGAGTCGGCCAACACCTATGCCCCGACCTCAACCTCCTCCGGCTCCTTCCTTGCCACCACTCAGGTTCGAGAGAGATAGCGATAGGGAGGACTGGCCTACCGTGCCTTGGAGAGTTAATCAACAGGCTGTGAGTTGTTCGGTGCACTGAAAACATCTTCGCGTTGCTGACTGATTGGCTTTCAATGCTTTAGTCAAGATTTCTGAGCGATGCCAGAGGATCCACCCCTTCCTCGACAACGAGGTCAGATAGTTTGAACTTGACATCTCAGGAAGAACGTAGAAACGCTCGGAACGACTTGTTTAGAACCGATACCCCGCATGCACCACCAGACGTCCCTCTCCATCCATCAATTACTCGACGACCCCTCGACCTTCCGCTCCCAACCCGCCAACGTACGCTTTTGCCTACATCGCATGCTCTTGGACCAGGCTCTTCATCTGCTCTTCATCGCCATCACCACCGCCTTGATCATCACGGACACCTTACATCTCATACAGCCGCAGAGTCGAGTGGGCGGAGTCAATTGCATGGTATATTTGCGAGGAGGCCCAGGATCGAAGCTGCAAGAATCGCTGATGAAGCACAGGCGTCAAGCTCGTCGAATAGTTCCGGATCCAGCACGGCCAGAGAGACGATCGACGCTGCACAGGAGGGATTGACGAGGGCTATTGCCCTTTTGAGATCGGACGGGCTGAGCACTGAACGTCAGCAGCAGCTTATCGAGCGTTTCGCGAGAGAGAGGACTGAGGAAAGACAAAGGTCGTCCGCCCTCGATTCGGCACTCTGGGGTAGTATCGAAGATGATAGTCCAAGTCTGCTAGACGGTCGTTTCCGTAGGCGCCCTCGACCGGCAGATTTATCGTCTAATGCACCTGATACGGCAAGGCCTTCTCCCCATGCTGACGCGGGGATTTTGGAAAGTTACGTAGCGGGAAGACGAAGGGCATTAGGGCCTGATCGTCCTCCTTCCCGGACTCCTGAGGACTTCACAGAGCGCCTTGAGCGGTTGAGGGCTGCTCGAGCGTCATCTGTCCTCGGTAGTGAGGGGGTGGGTAGTAGCAGGAGGTCTGCCTCGATGTCCCGCTATCATGCGGCCACCAGATGGGAGGCGAATAGGCCTTCAGCAGCGGCAAGCGGTGTTCATGCCGAGAGGATAAGAGATAGACTTCCGGTGTCTTACGAAAGTTTGGAGCGATTGGTCGGTAGGGTTGGTGCAAGGGAGAATAGGAACGCATCTCTCTTTAGACGACCGTTCCGTGGGCTGGGTGATTTCATGGTACGCGGACGTCACATTTTAACGATTTCTATGCTGATCACAGCTTGGCTATGCGCGAAATAGCGAGACGAAGACTTTGACACGTCGTATGAAAGCCTGTTGTCACTGGCCGCGACGCTTGGAGACGTGCAGCCGCGTTGTACACCCGACAATGTTATTTCTTCGTTACCTACTGCCCCTTACCAGCAATGGGCCACCAGCGACAGTGATCAACGGTGTCCAATCTGTCTCGACGATGTACGTTCTTTTCTATCTCGCTCTTGCTGGTGTCTGTGCCAATCTGACTCTACTGTGATACATAGTACCAGCCTGAAGACCAGTGCTCCAAGCTTGAAGGCTGCTCTCACTGGTTGCACAAAGATTGTCTCTCAGTACGTGCCTACGCTCTCCTCTTGTGTTATATCTCACTCTCAATTTTCTTATTTCTCTAGCAATGGCTCCGAGGAGCGAGAACTTGTCCTGTCTGTCGTGGTACCGTCAGAGACCCTCGCCAGGATCGTATCCGTCACCGGTCTGATCATGCACGCCAAGATAGTACACCGCAGGCCGGCCCAAGTACGTCAAGACGGAATCCCCGTGCAGGCGGTCAAGATGAACAGAACGATGGTGGCGACGACGTCGGCTCTCCGGACTCGGAGTATGAGAGTTGGCGTAGAATGTTCCAAAGCCCTTGAGGCTGGCACGTTATAGCCTTGTGAGTTGTGTTGCTACGGGTCCGGAAACATGGAGATGCACATAGAATTGATGTGAATTCGACTGTGGAGATAAACGAACGGCCAGCATTATTTATACGAAGCGGGTTCATCGTTCTTTACCTGTATTATATATGCCTGCGAATGAATATTAAGATTGGTCTTGGATCCAACCCTTTCGTTTTACCATACCTGGATACATCCTTGTGCACTGTGCCGCTAAAAGTCGGGAAAGGGGCCCTACGTGGATTGGGCACAGCGCTGGGCACGATTAATTTTGGTGCAAGCACTGACCGGGCCGAATTGACCCGGTCATGAACGCGATTGTTTACAACTCAGACACCGCCAAGTCATACTACCTACCCTGACGCCGTCCATCCTCGTTTGCATTCCCGTTCGCAAACGTACCCTTCGTCGTCGAATTTCTTGAGCTTTTAAATCATGACTACGCCCACAGAACGTGCTACAAATGCGTATGACTTCGTCATTTTTGGCGCCACAGGTTTCACAGCTGGCTTCGTCCTCGAAGAAATAGCTCAGCACGTTCGACTTCCACCTGACTTTACGTGGGCCCTTGCAGGACGAAATGAGCAGTCACTTTTGAAGATTGCGGAGAAGTACTCGAGCAACAGTAGTGTGCCTCAACCGGATATAATCATTGCGGATGTGAAGACGGAGAAGGGACTATTGGAGATGGCACGTTCAGCGAAACGTCAGTGCGTGTTTCCATGAATCTTTCCTCGCGAACGCTCTTCATACTTCAACTCATAAATCCGTACAGTCGTACTGAACTGTGTCGGCCCGTATCGATATCTTGGAGAGCCTGTCGTCAGAGCATGCATCGAAGGGCGTGCGGACTACCTGGATTTGTGCGGTATGTTTACCCTGCTCCTGTACGACGGCGCTCGTGCTGATGCCAAAATCTCTTGTTTCAAATATTGGCTTATATAGGTGAACCAGAGTTCATTGAGCGAATGTCGTTAGAGTACCATGAGAAAGCCGTGGAGGCCGGCGTCACAATTTTGCATGCAGCCGTAGGTTTTTCCTTCCAATCAGCTTCATGGACCTAGCGGTGTTAACGAGTCTGGTTATTGCGTCACAGGCATTTGACTCCGTTCCATGTGATCTAGGTGTCCTTGAGATGAAGCGAGCTTTGCTAGAGCGAGGTGCCACTCCCTCGTCCATCGAGGCTTTCTTCCGCGTGAACACCGAGTCGTCTTTTGCCAGTAAGTTGACAGGCCTTACCTATATCCCAGCGCGAAAGAGCCTTGCACCCTCTAACAGCTGACCTCCTCTGCATCAGTCCACTATGCAACATATGAAGCCGCTGTCCTCGGGTTTGGCAGCGGTGGCACGGAACTTGGTCGTATCAGGAAAGCACTTGCCAAAGTGCGGCCGAAACCTTCTGCTATTGGATCTTTCAAGGCCAAATTTGGAGCCTTAGGCGTGAAGAAAGATCCTAGGACCGAAGGGTGGATCATCCGATACTTCTTCGCAGGTACTCGCCGCATACTCGTTTTCGCTAGTAGTATCAAGCTTGGCTAAATAACAATGGTGGTGCAGATCCTTCTGTCGTCCGACTATCACAATCTCTCGACATTCACGTTGGAGGCTCTTCTGTACTTCCGCCCGTCCACTTCGCGGCATATCTCGTTATCCAGTCGACTTGGGCCCTTGCTTTGTTGGTTTTCTACTTCACGATATTCCAGTTCCTGACCGGCAGAGCGTGGGGCAGAAATCTGCTCTTGAAGTATCCGAAGGTCTTCACTGCGGGATTAGCGTCGAAAGAAGGCCCAACCTCGGCGCAGTGCGTACTTAAGTTACAGTCATTCAACTAGTTGAGTGTCTCATATTCCATCTTGCCTCAGACTTGCCGGAGCCTCGTTCACAGAAACATTTTATGCCAAAGGTAAGTCGTCGACCCCAACATTCCTTGGTCATTATTGACCATGCATGATCTTCTCACAGGTTACTCGAACACATCCTCCATAACTGGTCCACCTGATGTAACACTTGTCGGACGTATCACCGGACCTGAACCAGGTTATGTTGCGACGCCTAAACTTTTTGTCAAGTGCGCCTTGACTATGCTGCGTTCGCGGAATGGGCATCGAATGATCAACGGTGTGTTGACGCCCGCGGTGCTGTTCAGAGATGTGAGACTCTTGGATGAGATGAAAGCGGAGGGTTGGCTGGGGTGGAACGTGGTGGATGGTTGATCATATTGCTGGTTATGATATAGGATTCGAGAAACTGATGCGTCCTTTATGCTCTCGATTGTCTTGGAACTCAGTAGTCTCCAGATCCCATCCGAAGTCTCCCGGACAATTCTTGGGTTTTCAGCTCGTGGCGGGCGGGGTGTGAATTCGGGCAACCTGATGACCATGATGCCGATGTCGATTCCCAACTGGCGCACATCCGACCTCTTTCGAACTCAAACCTTAACGCTCTTTTACATTAGGTGGGATGAAATACGATTACTAAGGCCTCTTCGATATGTATATGTGCAGCATCGAGCGAATGGTATGTAGCGTCCACCTTGAAAATAAGATACAATAGCTGATCGTTGATATCTGCTCATACATCCCTGGTTAGGCTCAGGTTGGGGCGAAAGAAGATTCGAGAAAGTGGACCCTACGCTCGATTCTAGGTCAGTCTCTTCTCATACAGCCATAATCAAATCCCGTGGATGGCTCCTGCGCCGTGCATACTTCTTTTTCTGGACAGTGAGCTTGGAGCCCGCGAAAGAGTCTAGACGAACGTGTATCCGAGCTGGACTTACGCCCTTTCTGTCGACCGTGCTCACCCCATTCTAAGTCGGGTGCTGGTGCGATACCATCTGCCACACACGCGTGAACTAGATTTCTGCGATCTTTCGTTGTTGCAGGCACTCATCCAACAAGGGTCCAGCAGACCTTGTTCTGTATTCATCTGAATACGAGATGCTACAGGGCGTGCCTCACATAGAATGACTGTATTTCTTGATAGATGAACGGGTGGAGTCCCCTGCACCCATTGAGAATGAGAGCATTCTCCCGCTCTACGACCCTTACATACGTCGATTTTGACACTCATCAGACCTCGCCATTTTCGTGCTCGCTGTCGTGTCCTTGCTATCTTGACGTGGGATAATTCGAAGGCTCCTTCGGTTACGTTCCTGTCTCGTTGTTCCCGCGCTCGTCTATAAAACGGCTTCGGATATTTTTCTCGAAGACGAGGCGTCGCTTGTGTATATGTCGCATTCACTGCTTCTATATTCCATCCCTTACATGGTGCATAATTGGAATATTTGGTGCTGCATTTCGCTACTCCCTGGTTCATTGCTGGTTTTCTATGATCGGCGACTCCGCCATCACGGCTTTAGTCCCAGATTCATGGCAAACGTCTAAACGACAAGCAAGTCAGGCGAGTAGAAGGGAGTTATTCTTAGGTGCCATCGCGGTCAGAGAGCGGCTTGCCAAGGATATTTCTCCGGTAGTGATGTCATTCAGCGGTGTTCATTGGAAGGTGTTATGGCGTTGAAAGGCGCGCGGAGTCTGTGAACTCTGCCATTATGGCCGGCTGTGAATGTTTTTCGCGGTGTTGGCCAGCATCAAGGCAGGTCATCCAGGGGGCCACAAACTTATTAATCCATAGAACCACCGAAGATTTCGTTCCGCGTTACCTCCAACATCTTGACGAAGGCCGGGTACATGCTTTTCCTGACCGTTTAGTCCACGGTGTCACATCACAGGAACCTAATATCATACTGATTATTCCTCTGAGCATACGAATAGCCCAGACTTAAAGTCAGAAATACGCGTTGTCGTATAGAGCTAACAACGGCGTTCTACAGGAATGATTCCCCGCACTTTCCTGCTTCTCAGTCGTCTTCCAAAAACCGCAAAAATATGGACAGAAACCCCCATGAAGGCCAATGTGCGCTTGCCTGAGCATGCGTAACAACTGATGAACTCGTGTTGTAATTTCCGCGGTGATGAATCCATATTCTTCCTTCGTTCTTGCAGGTGATGCAGAGAGGCTCCTTGCTTGCCTCCATTTGGTCCATGATGTGCAAGAACGCCCGTCTTGCGTCAACGTGCGCAGGCTCACAGTGTCGAATTATACGACCACGGCCCCCAACAACCTGCCATCGTCCCTGTATGACCAGTGCATGTGCGTCATGCAATATGTGCTGTTTTGTCTGGGCTGTGTCTACGGCAATATATTATTTTCTCGTTTCATCTATAAAAGCCTGGCAGGTTCATCCTCACTTTCCTTACCTCTCAGGTATACAGCGCTTTCTGCCTCACACCTCAGAGTCCTTGACCACCTCCGTCCTTACCACCTCACTTCCTCAGCCTATCCCACATTTCCGCCATGTTGTTCTCTTTCACCAAAGTCGTCTTCGCCACTCTCGCGTTCGGCGTTGCCGCCGTTTCCGCTATCCCCACTCCTGCTCCTGCTAACGCAGTTGCAAAGCACGGTGGCGAGGACGTCTTGGCTCTTCTCGCCAGCGTAAAAGCTGACGTCGACGTTGACATCGGCAAGCTCAGTATGTTTGATGCCTCCCCTCTTGTTAACGCTCCACTTTTTCTTCTTGAAACTTATTAACCAATAAATCGGTTCTTTCCAGATGCTCTCGTCGCTGCTGACGTGACCCTCGACGTCCTCGGTCCCATCGTGGCCGACATCAAGGTTAAGATCGATCTCGCCACCACGACTGTCAAAGGGTACGGCCCTGACCAGTGGCAGGGCGATTCTGCCAACGACATCTCTGTCAGCATCAATGCACTCATCGTGGTCAGTTTTACCTTTAATTTACTATGTTTACGAAGTCCGTCGAGTCAATTGTTCACTCACGAGCTGGTTTTACCGACAGGCTCTCATCGACCCAATCAACCGCATCAAGGGGCTCAACGGCGACGTTACCATTATCAACGTCTTCGCCGACATCGAGTACGTCCCCCCTTCTCTCTATGTCGCGATAACCAAACATAACTGACGACACCCTATCCCTCTTTCACAGCATCTCCCTCGGCGGCCTGCTCAACGCCATCCTCGCCCTCGTGAGCGTCGACGTCTCCGTCAACATCAAGCTCAACCTCGTCCTCATCCTTGCCCCCGTCGTCGTCATCCTCCACGGCCTCGACTTCACCGTCTTACTCAACATCCTCGCCATCCTCTGAGTCAAATCGCAGTATCCTTCGAGCTACTGCCCGTCCGTTCTCCTCTACCTTTCGCCATGCTGACGAGCTGGAGGATAAATGTGGAGATAGATTCACGATTTTATGTGGCTACGTTTGTGCAACGTGATATTTCTGGTCGTTTGTTGGTTATTTGTGCTTATTTCGTACTACTCGTGCATGACAACGTTGTTCCTGGTTTACTCGATCGTGTGTGACGGAGATAAAGTCTTCGCGGGACATATGCGCAAACTAAAACCCATGAATCGTTCAGAGTGAGCATCCTCAATTTGCCCATATTCATACCGTGACGGTCCTATGGCACGAACTAGCCATCATCTCCACAATCTCTTCTTTCGGCCAGCTCTGTGGCTCGAACCAGTAAAACAGAATAAGCACCAACCAATGCAAGATTCAGGGCCAAAATGGTAGTAATTGAGATGGAACCACCGTCCGGCTCGAAATCGAAACGGGCCACACTTATCACACTCAACTTGCCCGTCCCGACTCGGACTCGAATGTTGTGGAACGAACAAGTTCACTCCCGGTATCCCCCGACTCATGCGCCGACCCGGGTGGCCCGACGCCTCTCCTTCCTTTCTCCATCCGAGATTCAGAGTCAATCTTCATGAGCACTTCGAGCCTCACATGCATCAACTCACACAACACATCACACAAGACCAAAAAACGAGTGGCAAAAAATAGAGATACATAGCAGATACAGAATATGTATATGTATATACACTGGGCATCACATCACATCACATACGCGTGAGAGGGAAGAGAGATCAATCGTACCAAATGTACAGTAACTAGCTATAGATAACCGGGCGGGATGGGATGGGGGTCATGATTCAGAGTCGTCATCATATATGTAGATCGTATCGGACCAGTGCGAGTGCGATATAGAGAGGGAGGGAGGGAAGTGAGTGCGCGGTGTCGCCTATGCGGACCGCGACGGACTGGTGGCAGAGGGAAGGAGACATATCTTTACAGTAATAAAACATCAAGGATCACGGCATCAGATGGATGGAGAGACTAGAGACTAGGGACTAGGGACTATAAGGACTAAGAGCTAAGAACTAAGAAACTAAAGACCAGGAACGACTCGTGCAAAGAGACTCGGACGCTGAGGAGAGGATAAGATACGCACGCACGCAAGAAAAAGAAATAAGGAAGAAAAGAGAAAAACAGAGCAGACCACGGAAACGAGAACAAGAGAGCAGAAGAAAAGGGCACTCGGTAGAGGGGCGGGGCGGGGATATCGATATCGATATATGCACAGCAAGAGGGAGGGAGAGAAAGGCCCAAAATAAAACCGAGACACTGTCCAGGCTCAGGCACGGTACCAAAAAAAGCAAGAATATACACACAACGAAAAAGAGAAATGTCAAAAAAGACCAAGACCAGGAAAAACTCAACCTCTATCCCCACATCAATACTCCGGCGACACGCTCCTCCCCCCGCCCCCACTACACGTCCTATACGACCCCGTCCCACCCGTACTCGCCACCGTCCCCGTCCCGCTCCTCGTCCCCGTCCCCGTGAAGCTCTCGAACTGCGACTCTATATCCGTCATCGCCGCATCTAGCACGTCCATATCCACCCCGAACGACACATCGTAATCCACGCTCGAATCTGCCGCCCCCGCCGCCTCCCCGCCCAGATCACCTCCGTCGTCCCGATCCGCGTTATCGTTATCGTCTTCGTTGTCCGAAATCACGATCACGTCAGATTCTACAGAGGGTGACCTCCTCTTCCGTGACGATGACGAAGTATCCTTCTTGACCGGAATCGGAACCGGGACATATACAGGTTTCGTCGACGTCGAAGCGAACGACTTGCCCATGCCCATCGACTTCGGCGGTGGCGTCGGCGCTCGAGGCAGAGCGGCCGGTGCTGGTGCTGGTGCTCTCGTCGTCGTACCCGTACCCATACCCATCAAAGTCGACGTCGAACCAGTCACTCCATTCAGATTCCTAGGCCTAGGAGCCTTGAACCCCGGAATCCTATACGACGTACCCCCTCCTCCCCCTCCCCCTCCGCCACCCCCATTCCCATTCCCTCCACTCGAGCCCCCGCTCCCATTCACACCAGGTCTCTGCGACGACACCCCAAACGCCGACACCGAAGAGATCGGACGCATGCCCAATGCCCGCGTCTGTGTGGGTCTTGGTGCCGGGGGGTTCGGGGGTGAGACGCTCGTGCCGTTTCCGTTCCCGCTCCCGTTGCTTCCACTGCCATTGCTACCGATGTTGGTAGCGCCGTTGTTGCCGGTGATAGTGGAAGAAGAACCCGCCCGCCCAGTCGTATACACAGGCTTCAACGTCGGCGAAGCAGACGGCACCGCAAACGGCCTCGTCGGCGATTTCGAATGTGTACGCGAATGTGTTTGGTGTGGACGGGCGTACGGTTGCCTTGACGCGCCCGCACCCGCGATGGAGACCCTTCGCGTTTTAGTCGCCGTGCCCGCACCTCCTCCTCCTCCTCCCGCGCCCGAATTCGAGCCAGAGCCAGAGCCGGAACCAGAGCCCAAGCCAGACGTCGAACCGCCCCCTCCCATCTTGCGCTTCGAAGATCCAACCATCCCCAGCCCCGACCCCACCGCAAACGCGAACGGAACCTCAGGCGGCGTCGGTGTCTTTGGTGGACCTCCACCTCCCTCTCCAAATGACCCAGCGCCCTGCGAACGCGGTGGTGTGAAGGGCGAGCGGAACTGCAATCCTGCACCACTCCCACCGCCGCCGCCGCCGCCGCCGCCGAAGGCACCTCCACCGAAAGGACTTCCACTGAAAGCGCCTCCACCGCCGAAAGGACTACCGAAAGCACCCCCACCCCCGCCTCCACTCGGCCCAGGCTGAGGCTGCGACAGCGATTTAACAAGCTGCGGGCTCTGACTCGCAGTCGGTGCGCTCCCCGTCGGTTGTCCACCATTCCCGTTCCCGTTCCCGTTCCCATTGCCGGTGGTCGTGTTGCCGGCCGTCGTGGTGGTGGGGAACTCGAACGCAGAATGCACCGAGGTCGGTCGTCGGCCGTTATCGAACATTTCGGCATCGATGTCCATCTCGAACGGATTCTGCGCGTCCATCGCGAATGTATTCCGCTCCTGATCCCGATCCTGGTCTTTCTCTCGGTCTTGATATTGCGCCAGCGCGTCCTGGTGATACCGCGCCAACACCTCAAAATCCATATCGATATCCCCATCCGCGTCCGGTTCGGACCGTGCGGGCGTCGCGATCGTGCTCGAGGGGGAATGACTGTATTGCGGACTTGCGCTCGGTGGTGAATATTGCTGTTGTTGAGGTTGTTGAAGTTGTGCGTTGGTGGTGGTGGTGGTGTACGAGCGTCTGCGGCGTTCCCCTCCACCGGCGAATAATCTCGTCGACGTGGTGTTAGTGTCCTCGATGGGTGTGACGAAACCACCAGCAGACCGTCTCCGAGAAACCGAAACCGAATCAAGATACGCCTCTGCGCTCTCTGTTCTCTCCGTCCTTACTTTCTCCCTCCCCCCCTCTCTTACCGCGTCCCTCTCCCTCTCCCTCGATCCCATCATTTCCTCCCTATCCCTCTCCCTCTCCCTCCCATCCCTCCCCCTCTCCCTCCCCTTCCCCTTCCCCCTCTTCCCCTCCTCCAACCCCCCACCCCCGCCCCCAGTCCAAGCACCTCAGCTTTAACCCCCCCTCCTCCCCCTCCTCCTCCCCCACCTAATCCCGACCCTAACCCAAGACCATGCCCACCAACCCTCCCCCGACCCCTCCTCCGCTTAATCCTCTCCTCCTCCATCTTCCTCTCCCGTTCCTGTCTCATCTTTTCCGCTGCGTATTGCTTTGAGAGATCGAGCGCTGCTTTCGCTTTTCTGATCATTGGCATTGGGTTTGGGATGGGTTCTGCCTGGGGTGCGAGATGGGGAGAGTGCGGCGGAGAAGGCGTAGAGGGCCGGGGACCGTATTCATCTGATATGGATGTGGTGGCGGAGGTTGCAGCTGAGGTCATGGTAGTGGTGTTGGCCGTATCGAAATTCGTACTTATAGAAGGCCGCGGTCGATGTCTACCGGTGCCCGTGCCAGTGCCGGTGGTGGGCATGAGCGGCGGACCCATACTTGATTTCGATTTCGATTTCGATCTCGTAGAGTTAGAGACGAGTTTCGAAGACGAGGCGATTGCGTTTCCGTTGGAGGATGTGGATGTAGAAGCGCCTGGGGTGGGGAGGCGGAAGTAGCCTGTGCGGACGGTGGGGAGGACATCGTCGTCGTCGTCGGCGGGGGAGGTATCGGGATCGGGATCGGGGCGGGGTTGTTTGGCTGTAGGATCGTCGTAGGTTAGTTCGTGTTGCGATCATTGGAGTATAAGAATAGAATAGGATAGAAAAAAATGTAAAAGTGTAAAATGAAGAGATCAAGACGAAGATCGTCGAGACGAGACGACCGTTTAGGGTATAAGTACCACGCCCAGCGTACAGAACACATCTACAGGACTCGACAACAACATCAAAGGGCACAGTTAGTCCACCACAGCCATACAATTCATATGTCGATCCCAGTGCGTATTCACCACTCCCTCCGACTCTGGTGAAGGTCAATCCTTCATGAGAGGGGGTGCGACGGCACATCGCCCAAGCTAACCTAACTCGTTCATCGACGTCGACAGGGGTTCCGTCACGACCGCATAACTCATGCACAGACATTGATTCGGGTTTGACTGTATGTTTGAAGTAGTCGACTCTGGTGAACGATGATCTGCTAGGACAGGGGGGGGGGCGCCACACCGCCCAAACTACCCCCAACTCGTCCATCGACATCGACATCGGGATCGGGATCGGGTTCAACGCATACACATAACTGATCCGCATCTGAATGAACGACGTGTGCAATCACCAGACTGTGGGATTATTGGCGGGTGGACGCCAGACCAATATCTCCACTACGCGATACAATACGGCTCGCGGCATCGGAGCGTCGAGATCAACACCATCCTGCCCTCCCTGAAGACGCTTTGATCCCCTCATTCATTCACCCCCC